>NC_138094.1:19150845-19357582 GCF_964212035.1 Myotis nattereri | reverse complement strand
GAACTGCCTGTTACTGGCACTAAAAAAGACATAAAGACCAATGGGACAGAACAGAGAACATACAAGTCGACCCTAACCATTATGCTCAATTAATATTTGACAAAGGAGGCAAAAGCATAGAATGGAGTCATACAGTCTCTTCAATAATTGGTGTTGGAACCTGGATGGCAGTCAGGCCTAGGCAGGGCTGGGTAAGTGGGGCCACGGGGCGGGGCGGAGTGGGGAGGGGGAGAGGAGAGGGAGGGCCTCTGACCACTGGGCTAGGACTCCCCTGGCACAGGCACCACAATGGAGACTCTTGCCCTTCCTATGGGTCTGGGGCCTCCGGGCAGGGCCCCATGGAGGACCTTAGCCTGGACAGCTGCAGAGAGGAGGATGCCACGCCTGGTGCCAAGGGGTGGCCCGAACCCCAGGCGAGGGTGCACTTCCGCTTGACAATGTTCATCATGGAGGCAGGTGTCAAGCTAGGGATGCAGTCCATTCCCCTCGCCACCGCCTGTGCCATTTACCATAAGTTCTTCTGTGAGATCAACATGGAAGCCTATGACCCCTACTTGGTCGCCATGTCTGCCCTTTACTTGGCTGGCAAAGTGGAGGAACAGCCCCTGCGAACCCCTGACATCATCAACGTGTCCAACAGGTACTTCCACCCGGGCAGCGAGCCCTTGGAAATGGACTCCCTATTGTGCGTGATCTGGGACAGCATTGTGCAGTGCAAGCTCCTTGTGCTGCGGGTACTGCGCTTCCAAGTCTCCTTTCAGCACCCACACAGGTACCTGCTCCACTGCCTGATTTCTCTCAAGAACTGGCTGAATCCTTACAGCTGGAAACGGACCCCCATCTCCGTCACTGCATGGGCCCTGCTGCGGGACAGCTACCGCGGGGGGCTGTGCTTCCGGTTCCAGGCTCAGCACATAGCGGTGGTGGTGCTCCACCTGGCCCTGCAGGTCTATGGGGTTCAGGTGCCTGCTGAGGCTGAGGCTGAGAAGCCATGGTGGCAGGTGTTTAGTGGCAACCTTACCAAGCCAATCATTGATAACATTGTGTTTGATCTCACTAGGAATTTAATCCATTGACACAGAGATCCCCAAAGGCCCTGGCCCAGGCCTGCCCAAAGAGAAGCCTGAGACACTTGGCTGCCAGGGGACTGCGCCACCACATCGCCCTGATGGCCGGTCCCCAGAGAACTGGCTGGGAGGACTGGTTTTGTGCTTCTGGGGACAGGCCAGTGAAGGCGATAACATGCTGCCACTTTGATTCTCAGGCTTTGACTGTCCCTGGCAGCCATGGTCCAGGTGGTGATGGGCGCTGCACCTCCCGCGGGCAGGAGCGTGCTGTGGGTGGCTCTGAGGCCACTGGGTCTCCTTTTATCCTTTGAAAGGATGAAGACTACAGCCGAGGTTTGGGATCAGTGGAAGGGAAATCAAAGAACGGATGGGACTGTGCCCCAGGGTGTCTATGACCATAAGTGCATAAAGTCTTTGAAGTGAACTGCATACAAAATGAAGCAGTGTGTTATTTCGTCATGGCATAAAGCCCTGTTTTCCAGTTAGGGAGAGTGAACAAATGAGGTATTCTCCTTGGAATACCTAAATGGATAAAGCGATTAAAGAACCTCTGACAGGGCTGCAAAACAAGGATTCCTCCAGCTCTGTGGCCCACACTTTGCACCCTAAGATACTGATAAGGCACAGGCTTCTCCCACTGGCCCCAGGAGGAAGAAAAGACCTTGGGGAAATAGGAGATGGTGGTGAGCAGCAATAGGGCAATGCGGCGTGGAAGCACAGCAGCCTAGGCCTCAGCATGAGGAAGATTCAGAGACACAAGTATAGGAAGAACATGTCATGCCAGCACCTGTTGAGGGGCTGGTGGAAAGGCCTGAAGGTGCTGTGGGAGGCCTAGAGGGAGAGTTCAGAGGAGTGGCTCATGTAATCTGCATTTACTCTGAGTGACAGTGGACATGCACACTCCCTCCTCCTGACTAAGCCCCCCCACCTGAGCTGGGATTGCACTGCCCTTGTTGTGCTGGTAGTTCCTGTCTCAGGCACACACCCTGTGGCCCTGGTGTCACAGGCTGTATCCCTCTCAGCATCCAGGTGTCCCTGTGAGAGAAAAGTAATGGCCCAGGAACCTAGCAGCACATCGGGGGAGACCCAGGCGGCCCCTCCTCACCCGTCCTGTCCCCTCACTGGGGGCGATCGTCCTCTCATAGTTCTTCAGGGGATTGAGCCACAGGTCCTTGCTGATGATCTGGTAGGGCAAACAGGAGACCACAGGGACCTGAATAGAAACCCAAGCAGCAGGCAGACACAGGAAGATGTATGCTGGCATGGCCAGTGACATCCCACCTCAGCATTCCTGCCAGATCCTGCCACGCTGTGGTCATAGAACCAGTAGAAGAAGATGGCGCTGCTGTTCTGGTGCCTGTGGTTGTAGGCTTCTCATTTACAATGCTGGTACCACTGAACGGGAGTGGCACGGGACACCCTGTATCCTGCAGAAGAAGGGTATGTGAAGCTGGGCACATCACCTTCCACCTCTGCCCACCACCAGCTGCAGCCCATGCAGGGAGCCTCCTCTTACCTGCGAGCGTGATGAGATACTCCTTCACAATCACATGGTTGCGGAAGTAGGGGTTGCTGTGGAAGTAAATGCTAATGGTGCAGCAACCCCAGGTGTGCCTGACTTCCCTCACTTGCAGTACGAAAGTGGATCCAGGGATTGAAGTTGCAGCCCAGTGCTGCCGCCTGTAGCTGTTTTCAGGGACAGGCCATTTCCCCACCTGCCCTCCACTACTCCTTGGAGCAGGTGCACTTACCTTCAAATCAATCACATGGCCGAGCATATTTTCATCTTGGGCGCTGATCATGGCCGACAACTCTGGGTGGTTGACAAACTGCTTTTGGTCAAGGAGCCTGAACCCTGGTAGCTGGGCATGGACCAGCCAGAAAGAGCAGCCTGGCCTGGCCTTTCCTTCCCTAAGGCCCCTCCTTCTCCATAAAAGGCAGAAAGGGGCACAGCACCACTCTGTTTCCTGACAGACCCTGATGCTCACCAGATTGTTTTGTGCTGAGGGCTTGACAGGCTACACATCACCCATTCCTGCTTCTGACTGAGGAATTGGACATAGAGACGGCCTGTAAGGCAGCATTAGTTAGTCCCAGAACAGCCCGTGCAACACAGCCCTGTCTGTGGGCATCAGCCCCTGGTGTATGTGTGCCTCTGCATTGGAGCTCTGCCCCTGGACCCTCAGGTACCGCTTCTATGGTGCCTGTATAAGACAGAGGGTGTCTCCAGGATCCTGGGCCAGACCGGGGCGCACTGCCCCTAGATTGTCCTCAATGTTCTTTTCTAGGGGAACCATCCCCGCTTACACCGTTCTCCTGCACTGTCCCATGCTCCTTGTGATCCTGCTCCTCTACCCTCAAGGATACACCTTTGAGCCAGAACCCAGGGATGCACTGGATATTGAGGCTTTTCCATTCGAAATAGGTCTTGAGCCTCTGCCGAGTCCTGCACCTGAGCCGAGAGAGGGCCCTGCTGGCTTGCTCGTTCACGTACTCCATCTCCTCTTGTTAATGCTTTTGCCCACTGAGTATGATGTTTTCTGTAGGTTTGTCATATAGAGGGTATGATCCCTCTATTCCTAGTTTGCTGAGAGTTTTTATCAAAAGTACAGGCCGCCGAAACCGGTTTGGCTCAGTGGATAGAGCGTCGGCCTGCGGACTGAGGGGTCCCAGGTTCGATTCCGGTCAAGGGCATGTGCCTGGGTTTCGGGCATATCCCCAGTAGGAGATGTGCAGGAGGCAGCTGATCGATGTTTCTCTCTCATCGATGTTTCTAACTCTCTATCTCTCTCCCTTCCTCTCTGTAAAAAAATCAATAAAATATATTTAAAAAAAAAAAAAAAAGTACAGGCCCAGTGCAGAAAAAGTAGTGCACTCGGTGGGGCGGGGCAGTGGGGGAATCACTCAGCCCGGACTGTGTCTTCTTGCAGTCTGGGACCCTTGGAGTATGTCCACCTGCTGGCTTAGGCCTAATGCCTGAGGGATCAGGCCTAAGCTGGCAGTCAGATCTCCCTCTGGCAGCCCGGGAGCCCTTGGGGATATCCACTTGCCAGAGGGTGCTGGCCTAAGCTGCAGTCGGATATCCTGAGCGGTGCTGAGGAGGCGGGAGAGGCTCCCACTACCACCGCTGTGCTGGCAGTCATCAGACTGGCTTGTGGCTGAGCAGAGCTTCGCCTGTGGGAGGGTACTGACAACCAGGGGGCAGCTCCTGCATTAAGTGTCTGTCCACTGGTGGTTAGTGTGCATAATATTGACCAGTAATTCCCAGTCGTTTTGCTGTTAGGGTCAATTTTCATATTACCCTTTTATTATATAGGAGGACAGAGGCCTGGTGCACGGGCGGGGCCCGGCTGTTTTGCCCTGAAGTGTGTCCGGAGCAGGGTGGGGGTCCCGCTGGGGTGCCTGGCCAGCCTGGGTAAGGGGCTGATGGCATTTTGTAGTCTGTCGAAGCCCTCCAGTGGGGATCCTCAACCCGTGGGGGTGCCTGGCCCACCTGGGTGAGGGGCTGAGGGCTTTTTTCATGCTGGCCACATCCTCTTCAGGGTTGGGGGGGTCCCTACTGAGGTGCCTGGCCACCGTGGGTAAGGTGCTGATGGCTGTTTTCAGGCTGGCCAAGCCCCGCAGTATGGACCCTCACCACATGGGTGTGTGGCCAGCCTGGGTGAGGGGCTCAGGGCTGTTTTCAGGCTGCTCACAGCCCCTTCAGGGTGGGAGAGTCCTGCCGGGGTGCCTGGCCAGCCTGGCTGACGGGCTGATGGCCATTTTCAGGCCTGGTAGGTCCCTGGGCAACCTACGCTCCCAGGCTCTCTCTTTTCTCTGTTTCTGTTTTTCTGGGATTTATTTATCTTCTATAATTAAAACTTTGTAGCCTTGAGCACAGCCCAGTGCTGGCTGGAAACCTGCGTTGCCCCTGGCAACCCAGGCTCCCAGCCCCTCCTTGAGCAGAGGCTGGCTGGAAGTAGGTATAAGAATTTATTTTTCTTCTATATTTGAAACTTTCTAGGCTTGAGTGGAGCCAAGCACTTGCCAGAGGAGGCGGGAAGCTTGGCTTCCTCCATCGCCAAGAGCATCCCAAACCTCCTGCTTACTCCACCTCCATTGCCACCATCATCTTAGTTGGGTTAATTTGTAAACTCACTCCTGATTGGCTTGTGGGCGTGGCTTGTAGTTGTGGCTTGAGCATAGCAGAGGGATGGTTAATTTGCATGTTTCTGTCTTATTATATAGGATTGGGTGTTGGATTCTATCAAATGCTTTTTCTGCATCAATCCCTATGAATATCTCTTAATTTGTTTATGTGATACATCATGTTTATTGATTTCTGGATGTTGTATCATCCTACTTCCCCAGAATATATCCACTTTGTCATGGTGTATGCTCATTACGAAGTAATGCTGTATCCAATTTGCAAGAGTTTTGTTGAGGATTTTAACACCTATGTTCATCACAGATATATTGGCCTGCATTTTTCTTTCTTTGTACTATCTTTATCTGGTTTTGAGAATTAGAGTAATGCTGGCTTCATAGAAAGTATTTGGAAATGCTCATTCCTTTGAATTTTATAGAATAGTCTGAGGAAGAAGGTCTTAGTTTTATTTTATTTTTTAAACACTCGGTAAAAATCCCCTTTGAAGCCATTTGGCCCAGGCTTCTGTTTGCTGCAAGGTTGTTATTGTTTTTGTTGTTTTTTGACTACTTGAATTTCCTTAGTAGTTATTGACATAGTCAGATGTTTTATTCTTCCTCATTGAGTTTAGGAAGGTTGTATTTTTCTAGAAATATGTCCATTTTTTCAAGGTTGATCAGTTTGTTGGAGTAGAATTGTTCATAGTATTTATTTACAATCCTTTTTATATCTGTGGGGTCTTTTGCTATTTTTCCTCTTTCATTTCTGATTTTTTAAATTTCGGTCCTCTCTCTTTGCTTCTTGGTGCACCGACCTAGAGGTACATCAATCTGGTTTATCCTTTCAAAGAACCAGTTCATGGTCTTATTGATCTTTTGTAGCTTTTTTGGTCTCTATGACACTTATTTCTGCTATGATCTTCATTTTCTTTCCTGCTGCTCACTTTGGGATTTTCTTGTCGCTCTCTCTCTCTAACTCTTTAAGTTGTAGAGTTAGATAATTTGTTAACTGTTTTCCTTGTTCGTTGAGTTAGGCCTGTAATGGTATGAAGTTCCCTCTAAGTCTGTTTTCAGTATGTCCCATACATTTTGGATTTTTATGTTTTCATTGTCATTTGTTTCCAGGATGATTTTGATTTCTTCTTTGATCTCTTTGATAACACAGTCATCTATCTTTATACACAAAAATCCCTGCGGCTGGAGTGGAAGAATGACCAGAATGAACAGTGGCTAAGACTTGCATTGCAGCAGCCAACCAGGCTTATCCAGGCCCTGATTGGCCATAGCCTTGGCCAGCCTGACCCCCCATCTGTCCCCAATAACCATTTCAGGGCGGGACTGAAAACAAAACCACCCATGGCTCCTCCTCCTGGTCAACACCACCCCTATATTCCCCTAACACACAGATTGGAGCCATGGCCTTCTGGCTAAATGCCAGTGGCCACTAATCCCTGCCAGCCTGGCCCTGATGGGCCCCCATCTGGGGAGGCCGACTGGACTGCTTCCATGCAGCAATTCATACACTGGGCCTCTAGTTATTTAATAACAGACTATTTAGCCTCCAAGTATTTGATTTTGTTACATTTTATTGTAGTTTATTTCTAATACTAGAGGCCCAGTGCATGAGCTTTGTACACTCAGAGGAGTCCCTCACCCAGTCCTGTACCCTCTTGCAGTCTGGGAGCCTTCAGGGGATGTCCGACTGATGGCTTCGGCCTAATCCTCTTTACTGAACATTACTGGCACTGCGGCAGAGGTGGGAGTGATTCCTGCCACTGCTGCTCCACTTCCCAATACCTGCCGAGCTTAAGCACAAGCAGAGGGCTCAGAGAACAAAAATCACAGCCACCTGCCTGTGGTGGTGAGAGGAGGCCACTGGGCCCAAGCCTCCAAGACATCCCAGGGCATTGGTTTTTCTCAGTCCCAGTGGGGCTGTAGCTCTGAAGCTCTCGGCAGGGTGTGCTTCTAGTTGGTCAATGTCAGTTCCTGTTGTTACATACTTTGATCCTCAGTCTGGGGCAGGGAAGGGCCTGGCACAGTGAATATGAAAGGTGACCATCATGCCTGCGGGAGGGATGAGCAAGGAGCATAGGAACAGGAGAAGAGTAGGGGGAAGCTGGGGGCCTCCATGTTATTGCAGAAGCAGATCTCCCTTTGATAAGGGAAACAACACCACTCTGAAAACTAAAACTGGGGCTTGGTACCATAAGGACCCACTCAGGCTAGAAGCTGGATAAGCAGCCTCTTTCAAGCCCTGTACCATCTCTAAACCTGTGCTATGGCCCTGAAGCCCCTCAATCCCTTTCTCCCTTAGACATTGGTGCACTGAGATTTCCAGTCACTTTTAGGAGGCTGGAGAATTTTTTCAATGTTGGTTTTATTATATGTAGGCAGCATAATGTATCTGTGTGTTTTGTTGTTGCTAATCCAAGTAGAGGACCTTTTTCTAGTGTTGTCCTTTTTCAACAGAAAGCATGGAAGGGGAGGTGGGAGTGAGAAAGATGAGAGAGAGGAAGAGAGAGAGAGAGAGAGAGAGAGAGAGAGAGAGAGAGAGAGAGAGAGAGAGAGAGAGAAGAGAGAGTGAGAAAGAAAGAGAGAGAGAGAAAGAGAGAGAGAAACATCATGGTTAAGTAGAACCCAGGGACATGCCCTTGACCTGGAATCAAATCCGGGATCCTGCCATGCCAAGCCAGATTCTCAATCCACTTAGGCACAGCAGCCAGGGGGTGTATTTTAACATTTTTTAATAAGAAGGAGCATTTGACAGAGAGAAGCATAGAAATAATACAAAGGTCTGAATTTCAGCCCATTTCCAGAGAATGTGCCTTCATATTCATTCATAATTAATTATTTAAGTTAAAACATTATTCTTCAGCTGTATTTTAAATAAATAAATACCTCAGCGTCACTGACACCTTTTCAGCACAGGCAGAGAAAGGATAGCTTTTCTAAATATTTAAGACTCTACTAGGGTCATGTCATACTGACATAAAATTATTCATAAAGAGGTTCAAGTATCGTTGTTTGGTCACTGACTTTTTAGGAGGCTCAGGTGGAGCACCACCAACACAAAGGCCCCTTCTGACTTACGGTGGACCAGTTGCTGTGATGATTATTATAGCCACACACTAGGTGGTTATGATGAGGGGCAAGGCAATTATTGCAACAGTGGATGGGAAACCTCTGTAAGAGGTCCTGAGCATACTGTTGTCAGAGATAACATAATTCGTGAATTATTCAGTACAATTGTTCAACTTATTGGGCTCTTTCTGGGGGAGTCAGGGGGAAAGACAGTTAAATTAAAAATAATGCTAAGGTATGGGTGATATTTAATTTTTAAAAAATAGGTCTTCTCTTAGTTAAGAATGGGTAAAAGCAAATGGTGGGTTTGGGGAAGAAGCAAGAATAGTAGGTCCCTTTATGAAATTTGTGGATAGGATGCAAAGTTTGAATTACTCAAGGTTGTTTCATAAGTGCTGATTTAAATTACAGTATACTTAAATGTTTAAACTGAACATATTATATTGTTAAAATTTTCAGAATATAAGCACAACCAACAGTGGCAAGACACTAGGGCGGGTGTTGGGGCGACCTAGGGGAGGTCATTGGGGAAAAAGAATAAAAAGAGTGACATATGTACTACTACCTGTAATACCTTAAACAATAAAATTAAAAAAAACAACAACTTCAGAATAAAGTTTTCCACAAAATGGGAAACCTTGTTTTATTTTACTACAAACACATAAAACCAATGTATTTGGATTGTGAGTTGAAGTCTTGCCCCTAAAGTTCCCAATGTGCCTTTGACCATAAGTGCATAATTCTTTGAAGTGAACTGCATACAAAATGAAGCAGTGTGGGATTAAAAGCAACAATTCGAAGAAGTAGCAGCTGCTTGTGTAGCCTGCCCCCATCCAAGGAACAGCAGCAATCCTGATCTCCACACCCTCTGTCTGAGGAAAAACAGCAGTGTGTGAAGCCTCCCCGAACAAGCCAAGAGGAGCCAGCGCAACTGTGAACAGCACCCACCAGAGGAGCTGCTACCAACTGAGGAGCAACTACTACCACAACCAACCCAGGAGCAATCTCAGCCCAAGGAGCCACTGCCACCCAAGGAGCAGCCACTGAATGACTCAACATCTAGATATGGCAGTACAATCAAATATTTGTAGACAAAGAAACCCCCAAAGGAAAGAAAAAAAGGACTCACCAGAAAAGCAGCTAAGTGATACAAAGGCATGAAACATGACAGAAAAAGAAGATAATTGTCCTAGAGTGCATAAACTGGATGGAGGAAAAAATCAACAACTTATGCAAGAAGCAAGAAGTGCCCATCAGTAGATGAATGGATTAGAAAACTGTGGTACATCTACACGATGGAATACTATGCTGCTCTAAAAAGGAAGGAACTCTTACCATTTGCAACGTCATGGATGGAACTGGAGAGCATTATGCTAAGTGAAATAAGCCAGTCAATGAAGGAAAAATACCACATGATCTCACTCATTCATGGATGATAGAGAACAATAATAGATACAGAGGCAGAGCTGCCTCAAACAGATTGTCAAACTGCAGCGGGAAGGCCGGGGAGGGTTGGGGGGCAGGAGGTAGGGGGGTAAGAGATCAACTAAAGGACTTGTATGCATTCATATAAGCATAACCAATGGACATAAGACATTGGGTGTAGGGGAGGCTAGGGGACTGTCTAGGGCGGGGGGATAAAATGGACACATATGTAATACCCTTTGTAATACTTTAAGCAATAAATTAAAAAAAGGGGGGGGGAAGAAGCAAGAAGAAACAGATGAAAAAAATCAATAAATTATGTAATAAACAAGAAGAAATGAAGAGTGATATAGCTGTAATAAAAAACACCATTGAAAGTTGCAGCAGTAGACTAGGAGAAGTGGAGGACCAAATTAGCAAATTAGAAGACAGGGAAACAAAACACACCTAAACTGAACAGCAACTGGAGAAAAAATAAATAAGAGGAGGAGAGCCTAAGGGAGCTATTGGACAACATGAAATGAAAGAACATATGAATATAAGGGGTGCCAGAACTACAGCAGGGGAACAAAGGTTAGAAAACCTATAGGAAGAAATAATATCAGAA
The DNA here is from genome assembly GCF_964212035.1 of Myotis nattereri. NCBI lineage: Eukaryota > Metazoa > Chordata > Mammalia > Chiroptera > Vespertilionidae > Myotis > Myotis nattereri. Next base: position 19,347,277 of record NC_138094.1, on the reverse strand, counting down.
AACTTCCCTGAGGTAGGGAAGAAAAAAAATCACTCAAGCACAGAGTGTCCCAAACAAGGTGAACTCGAAAACAACCACATCAAGACAAATCATAATTACCATGGCCAATGTTCAGGAAAAGGGAAAATCTTAAAGGCTGCAAGAGAGAGACTGAAAGTTACATTCAAGGGATCTCCCATTAGATTATCAAATGATTTCTCAAGAGAAACACATCAGGCAAGAAAAGAATGGACAGATATTTGCAAAGTCATGCAAAGTAAAGGACTGAATCCAAGAATACTCTATCCAGCAAGGCTATCATTAAATTTAAGGGGAAATAAGAAGCTTCACAGACAAAAAAAAAAGGCTAAGGGGATTTATCACCACCAAGCCAGCAATGCAAGAAATGCTAAAGGAACTGGTGTAAAAAGAAGAAATAAAAAGCTCAGAAAGAAAATAGCCACACACAAAAAGAAATGGCTACAAAAAGTATCTTTCAATAATAACTTTAAACGTAAATGGACTAAATTCTCCAACCAAAAGACATCGAGTGGCTGAATGGATAAAGAAAACATGACACATACATTTGCTGTCTACAAGAGACCCACCTCAGAAGAAGGGACTCACAGTGTGAAAGTGAAGGGATGAAAATATATCTTTCAGGCAAATGGAAATGAAAAAAAAAAAAAAAAAAAGCTGAGGTAGCAATACTTATATCAGACAAAATAGACCTCAAAGTGAGGCCATAACAAGAGATAAGGAAGGCCACTTCATAATACTAAAGGGATCAATACAACAAGAAGATATAGCCCTGATAAACATATATGCACCCAATGCAGGAGCACACAAATACAAAAAAAAAAGAAACTCCTGGAAGATATCAAAGGAGAGATCGACAACAATACAATCATAGTAGGGGACATTAATACACTACTGCCATCACTGGATAAATCCTCTAGACAAACAATCAGCAAAGAAACAGCAATATTAAATGTCTCACTGGACCCGATGGACTGAATTGACATCTTCAGAACACTTCACCACAAAGCCAAAGAAAATACATTCATCACAAGGGCTCATGGGACATATTCAAAAATAGACCACATATCAGGTCACAAACAAAGTCTCCCCAAATTTGAGAAGATTGAAATCATACCAAGCATCTTCTCAGATCACGATGGCATAATATTAGAAGTAAACTTCAATAAAAACAACCCAAAATACTCAAACACTTGTAAGCCGAATAGCATGTTATGAAATATTGATTGGTTTACCAATGAGATCAAAGAAGAAATGAAAATCATCCTGGAAACTAATGACAATGAAAACACAACAATCCAAAACCTATGGGACACAATGAAAGCAATCTTGAGAGGGAAGTTTATAGCTCTACAGGCCTGTCTCAAGAAACAAGAAAAATGGTAGTAAATCATCTAACTAAATAACTCAAAGGACTAGATAGAGAGCAACAAGAAAAGCCCAGAGCAAGAAGAAGGAAGGATATAATAAAGATTAGAGCAGAAATTAATGACATAGAGATCAAAAAACAATATATAAAATCAATGAAACCAAGAGCTGATTCTTTGAAAGGATAAACAAGATTGATGAACCTCTAGCCAGTCTCACCAAGAAGCAAAGAGAGAGGAACCAAATAAACAAAATCAGAAATGATAGAGGCGAAATAACAACAGACCCCACAGAAATATAGATGATTGTTAAAAAACACTATGGACAACTCAACTCCAACAACCTAGACAACCCGGAGGAAATGGACATATTCCTAGAAAAATACAACATTCAAAAACTCAATCAGGAAGAATCAAAACATCTCAAACGGCCAATAAGTATGGAAGAAATTGAAGCAGTCATCAAAAAGCTTCCAGCAAACAAAAGCCCAGGACCGGACGACTTCACAGGGGAGTTTTACCAAACATTCAACGAAGACCTAAAACCTATCCTGCTCAGACTACTCAAAGAATCCAAGAGGAAGGAACATTTCCAAGATCATTATATGAAGCCAGCATCACCCTAATACCAAAACCAGGTAAAGACAACACAATGAAAGAGAATTACAGGCCAATATTCCTCATGAACATAGATGCCAAAATCCTCAACAAAATCTTAGCAAATCAGATCTAGTAGTATATCAGAAAGATCATACACCATGACCAAGTTGGATTATTCCCAGGGATGCAAGGATGGTACAATATCTGAAAATCAAGAAATGTGATATATCATTTAAACAAATTGAAAGAAAAAAACCACATAGTCATATCAATTGATGCAGAAAAAAACATTAGACATAATCCAATCCCCATTTTTGATAAAAACTCTCAGCAAGGTGGGAGTAGAAGGATTATACCTCAACATAATAAAAGCCATATATGCCAAACCCACAGCCAACATCATACTCAATGGACAAAACTAACACCATTCCCCCTAAGAACAGGAACAAGACAGGGATGCGCACTCTCACCACTTCTGTTCGATATAGTACTGGAAGTATTAGCCATTGAAATTAGACAAGAAGAAGAAATAACGGCACCCAAATTGGAAAAGAAGAAGTAAAACTCTCCTTATTTGCAGATGACATGATATAAGACATACAAAACCCTAAAGACTCCATCAAAAAACTATTAGACTTAATAAATGAATTCAGCAATGTAGCAGGATACAAAATTAACGTCAAGAAATCGATGGGATTTCTATACACCAATAGAGAACTTACAGAAAGAGAGACTAAAAAAAAAACAGTCCCATTTACCATCGCACCAAAAAAATTAAGCTACCTTGGAATAAACTTAACTAAGGAGGTAAAAGATGTATACCCAGGAAACTACAGGACATTGAAAAAAGGGATAGAGGAAGACATAAACATATGGAAGAACATACCACGTTCTTGGATTGGTAGAATCAAAATCATTAAAATGTCGATACTACCCAAAGTAATCTATAAATTCAATGCACTTCCCATTAAAATACCAATGGCATATTTCACAGACCTAGAACGAACTCTCCAAAATTCATCTTGAATAAAAAAAGACCCTGAATAGCTGTAGCAATCCTGATAAAGAACAAAGTAGGTGGGATCTCAATACCAGATATCAAGCTGTATTACAAAGCCACTGTTCTCAAACCTGCCTGGTATTCCCACAAGAACAGACATATAGATCAATGGAATGGAATAGAGAGCCCAGAAATTGGCCCAAACTAATATGCTCAATTAATATTTGACAAAGGAGGCGAGAACATACAATGGAGTCAAGATAAAGGTTGTTGGGAAAGTTGGACAGATACATGAGAGAAAATTAAACTAGACTGCCAACTTACACCATACACAAAAATAAACTCAAAATGGATAAAGGACTTAAATGTAAGACAGGAAACCATAAAAATACTAGAAGAATCCAAAGGCAACAAAATCTCAGACATATGCTGAAGCAATTTCTTCACTGATACAGCTCCTAGGGCATTGGAAACTAAAGGGAAAATAAACAAATGGGACTACATCAAAATAAAAAGCTTCTGCACAGCAAAAGAAACCATCAACAAAACAACAAGAAAGCACACTGAGTGGGAAAACATATTTGCCAATGTTATATCTGACAAGGGCCTAATCTCCAAACTTTATAGGGAACTCATACAACTTAACAAAAGGAAGATAAACAATCCGATCAAAAAATGGGCCAAGGGCCTAAATAGACACCTTTCAAAAGAGGACATTCAGAAAGCCAAGAGACATATGAAAACATTCTCAAAGTCACTAATCATCCGAGAGATGGAAATCAAAACAACAATGAGGTACCATCTCACACCTGTCAAAATGGCTATTATCAACAAATCCGCAAACGACAAGTGCTGGAGAGGATGTGGAGAAAAAGGAACACTCGTGCACTGTTGGTGGGAACGCAGACTGGTGCAGCCACCCTGGATAACAGTATGGAGCTTCCTCAAAAAACTAAAAATGGAACTCCCATTTGACGCTATGGTCTCACTTCTAGAAATATATCCCAAGAAACCAGAAACACCAATCAAAAAAGATATATGCACCCATATGTCATAGCAGCACAATTCACCATAGCTAAGATCTGGAAACAGTCTAGGTGTCCATCAGTAGATGAATGGATTAGAGAACTGTGGTACATCTACATGATATTATGCTGCTATAAAAATGAAGGAACTCTTACCATTTGCAATGGCATGGATGGAACTGGAGAACATTATGCTAAGTGAAATAAGCCAGTCAATGAAGGAAAAACACCACATGATCTCACTCACTCATGGATAATAAAGACTATTATAAACTTAAAAAAAATAAGAAGACTATAGGCTCATGAAAGAGTGCATTCATTCATTCTTTTAAATACATACTGAGATCTTACTGTTTCCAAATTAAACATATAGTTATCAAAAAAGAAAGAGAACTGTGCTCGCTTCCGCAGCACATGTACTAAAATTGGAATGATACAGAGAAGATTAGCATGGCCCTGCGCAAGGATTACATACAAATTCGTGAAGCGTTCCATATTTTTTTATATGAAATGCTGAAAGGTATTCTTTAAGAAGAGGGAGAAGGAAAGGTAAAGAAAAAAATTATGAACAACAAATATATATCTATCAACAAGTGAATCTAAAAATCAAGTGAATAAAAAATCTGATCAAAGTAAACTGGTGAATATAATAGAACTGGGCATAGAGAGGGGGTGGACTGACAATTCTTGCAGGGGAAAGGGATGTGGGGGGCGTGGAGCATGGGAGGAGACTGGACAAAAATCGTACACCTATGGATGAGGACAGTGTGGGGGTAAGGGCAGAAGGTGAGGTGGGAACTGGGTGGAAGGGAGCTATGTGGGAAAAAGAGGAACAACTGTAATAATCTGAATAATGATAAAATAAATAAATGAAGCAGTGTGGTACTTCTTCATTGCATGCTGCCCTGTCTCCAGTTAGGGAGGGTAAACAATTTATATATTCTCCTTGGAAAACCTAAATGGATAAAAGGATTGGGGAACCTCCACCAAGGCTGCAAAACAATTCTTGACCTCCTTCCTGTGACATTTTGTATGTCCTCAACCTTGAAAGGAATAGTATAAATAGGGAAAAATTGAATACCGAATGATATAAAAGTTTGAAGAAGTCTAAATGTAGGCATCCTTTTGCTTACTTAAATGACATCAGCACTTTCTGAAGTGGTTATACTAAGATTGAAACAGAGATTACCACTTAAACGGAACCAGTTAGCTTTCCTGACTATACTTCTGAACGGAGTGAACAAAAGTGCCCCAAGATTGTGATATGTATTTTATTGGAGAACCATTCATGCACTTTCTCTGCAACTATTTTACATTTAATGTACCACAAAGGGTATGATCAGTCAAACTATGAGTTATCTTGAATCCTCAGTATTTTTATTAGTGAATATAAACAAACATAATGAATGGGAAAGGTTTTTAGAAACTCACCTCTTGGACTGTTGAGTGCATAGTTATCAACAAGCCTTCCAACTTCAATTTTAAAAATTACCCCAATAATGTGTGGTTTTTTAACATTATTTTTATTAAAATAGTGTATGTGAAATTAATTGAAAATTTTGGAAGCTGGGACCTCAACTTTTTAAGGATTTTAAAATCTAGCCTGTCAGATTGCATGTTGTGGGGTGGCACAAACCATGGATGGTATGGCTCAGTGAGCCCATTTTCCATTGCCAGCTGGTATGCTCCTGGATTGGTGAAATACTTAATAAAGCCATTTGGATGCCAAATTTACTCAGCCTAATTTTTCCAATGTAGGTTTGTATTGATAACGTATTATGGTACAGAGAAATACAACAAGACAAACAATACAAAACTCCCAGCATGAAATAGATCACTTTATATACAATCCCATGGGGAAGTGGACTAGAAAGGAAGATTAAAGGGGAAGAAGGAACAGCATAAAAATCCTGACCATGACAAAAGGCTCCTTCTTGTATTTCTAAACGGATACTCAGGGTATCAAAACCCTAAGCTATGTACATAATTCTAGATATATATTTTCATTGATTTCGCAGAGGAACTGAGAGGGAGAAAGAGTTAGAACCATCAATGGTGAGAGAGAATCATTGATTGGCTGCCTCCTACAAGACATCTACTGGGCTAAGAGCCCACAACATGGGCATGTCCTGGCCTGGGAATTGAACTCTGACCTCCTGGTTCACAGGTAAAAACTCATCCACTGAGCCAAGCAGGCCAGGCTTTGGCTCTTCTTTATTCAGAGTCTTCCTTTTGACATTCATGTGCTCCAGCTGCCCTGTATCCAGCCTGCCTGACAGCTGTGCAGATTGGTGGACTCTAGGGTACATTCTAGTAGTAAGGAACCTACTATGTGTGGCTTACTCTCCCCGCTTGCTTTCTGATGGCCTAGAAACTCTGCCCATAGGGCCTTCATGTACAAGATGCCTGTGCACCAGCAGTCACCTCCTATCCAGGCCCCTTCTGTGCACATCTTCACAGATGTGGTCTCTATCTAAGCTTTCTAAGCCTCATTGCCTTAATACTATGCTTTTTTGAATATTTTGATGGAAAAATCCATATTCAAATAAAGAATTTTGCTAGATTTCTCACTGTGGTCTCAAGAACAAATAAAGTGTCAAGTGCAGGACACTTGGTTTTAGAGGCAACATGCAGCAATGAGTTTTCTTTTGTTGTGTCTTAATATGGTGGATTTTTAAAATTGATTCTTTAGAGAGAGGTGAATGAAGAGAGACAGACACAGAAGCATGCATTCCTGTGAGAGAGAAACAATGTTGGATGCCTGGGGACTGAACCTGCAACCTGGACATGTGACCTGGCTAGAAATCAAATCGGTGAACTTTCTGGTGCACAGGACAGTGCCCAGACACACTGGCCAGGGTGCACTGACTTTTATTTTCTTCCTTATCTTGCATCTGGTGGTTAATAAATACCATCAATGCTAATAACAGTGGGCAATTCCAGAGGAGGACATGCTGACAAGAGCTTTACATAAGTTGGCCCCACAGGTGAATCTCCCCACAAGGTAATGGGCACGATCTCTATGTGTGGAGGAATTAACACCCAGACCATGGGATGTTTTGCCTATGTCTTTCCTCCCTCAGAACCTGCCCATTTGTATACTTTTCCTCAAATTCCAGAGGTTCTGATTCCCATTATGGACACTATTTCCTGTGAAGGTGGGATGGGAAGACAAGGTGCATGTCAGACAGAGGGGCAGGGAGAGGGAGACGGAATAGGAGAGAGAGAGGAAGAGAATAAGAGCGTTTGCTGTAAGAGATATATATTTTCTGAGCCTTGTTCTCTTATCCTCTTTTTTTGGGGGGTGGGGAGCTCACTGGCTGTTACAGCGACTTCATCATTTTCTCTTCCCACTAGAAGAAGCAGAGTGTGCCAGGCTAGTATGGCTCAGTAGGCCTATGAACCAAAAGGACATAGTTCAATTCTCAGTTGCAGCAGGGGCCAGAGTTTACACCTGGATCCCCAGGTGGATATGTAGGTGAAATCCAACCAATGATTTTGTCTCATTATTGATATTTTACCCATCTCTCCCTCTCCCTTCCTCTCTGAAATCAATAAGAAATGTACTTAAGAAACGGGAAAATGAGCTCCTACACTGATGGGCCCAAGCTAAAAGAGTGAAAGGTAGAAGAAAAAGAAAGGAACAGCAATAAAAAGAGAACGAAGGGCCAGGTGCTATATGTGACAAGCTAGCAAGCTGCTGACACCCAGTAGAGAGCAGCAAGAACATGAGTGGCTGGCACTGAATGAGAGGCAGTAGAAGTAGAAAAAGCAGGACTGACTTCCTCACAATTAGGGAGACATAGAGGCAAATGGAACCCTGCCCCTGGGCCTGGATGTGTGGCCTTCTACTTAGATGCTCCTCTGGCAGGCCACTCAGTGAGCAAACTGAGACAGCCTAGGGCCAGAATGCAGTGGCATTGACCAGGGAGCCTGTTCCTTGCTGGCCAGCTAACTGTCCATTGAATGTGGGATCCAACAGCACACTAGGACATCGCCCTTTCATTTTGTTGTATTGCCCCTCAGGGTGGCCCTCCATACCCCCATCTCGCTGGTGTGACCTTCACCTGTGTCCACTTAAATGCTCTCCGGGAGCTGGCTTGGGCTTGTCCACTCTTCAGAACCGGGGCCTGTCACTGGGTGAGAGTTGCTTTATCACCTCCTTGATTGATGGGAAGGAGGATCATGAGGGGAAAGTCTTCTAATATTAGACCATCCTCTACAAAAGGTTGTCATATTCTTAGGACAGGACACAGAACAAAGCAGAGGTTTATGCCAGCTTAGTATTTTGCTGAAAAGAATGTAAATGTGTTTACAGGCCACAAGAACTTGAATTCAAGAAGGGGCTTGATCCAGGGGAATGACAGGCATGGACTTGTGAGGCCAGGGCTCTGGCTCCCTGGCAGGCTGATGTCCCTTTCAGTATTGGGGTCCTGACTTGTGCACAGGGAAGCCCTACCATGGAGTGGCCACAGGCCAGTGAGGAGGAGTGTTTGAGTCCAGGGCCTGGACTAGTTACCTGTGATGGCCCCAGACAAGTTGTACCTCCGTGGTGCTCACTGGACACCACTTGTTCCAGTCCCTGTGGATGCACCTTGTGTGAGCTGACCCACTAACAGAGAGACAGAGAGGCCCAGCTTTTCTGTAGGCTCTTCTGTACCCCCTGAACTGTGATGCCCAAACAACTCTCATATTCCAGGCAGAGGGACCACATGACAGATTACCACAGTGGTGATGACCAAAAAATTCCAGACTGGCTGTTTAGGTTTCTGGAAGAGTTTCACACTGTAATAAGGTCAGCAGTTGAGTCTAGACTTGGTATCATGGGCTTTTAGCCTGAGGGTGCCACCTGGGGGCTGATATTTTCTCTTTAACACAGACATTACATGCACCAGGCAGAAACTGGAAAATTGTAGGAGCCCAAGCTCAGGCAGCCTCTATGAGATCCCAGTGTCCAGGAGATACAAGGAGGCAGAAGGGACCACTTAGAATGATCTAGAAACGAAGCCTGAGCGAACATGCCTTCTTCATGAGCAAGAAACACTCCTCTATCCACCCCCACCCCATGCGGAGCCTGCATTCCTAGGGCATGTGCTGTGGCACTGGGGGCAGGAGAACTTCCTGCCCATTATTGGACAGTCCCCGCAGACTCCCAGCACCCACACATGAATTTGAGGGATGTTTTCACCACATCCTGGTCACCTTCCACCTGCTCTCATCATGGTCCTCACTTAAGTACAGGACACAGTAGCCTCTGAGCCCATGAGTAGGGCCGTCCTGCGCAACCGCCTTCTCCAGTCACAGAATTCCCACTGAGATCCCTGGTCATCTGCCCTTGTGACCTCTTTTTAAGGAAGGGGGCCCTTAGAATGTGCTCCAAGTCTGGGACCTTCTTTATGCATCCCTAGAATGTCAGTCAGCCCATCAGGAACCTGATCCTGGGGACCCCCACTGATAACAGAAATCAGGAGTTCTCCCCAATTCTTCTGAGCTGTTTTGGAGAACGTGACAAGCTCCAGTGTACAGAAGGAAAATCAACATCCCAGCTGCCTTTCTGGATCCAAAGAGGCACCAGAGAGGCAGTAGGATGCACTTCCTGGGTTCCACAGCAAGCCCTGCATCTGTGGGCCTTGAGAGGCCCTGGGGACCAGTCCCCATGCATGGGCTTTCCCATCGTCCACTCTCTTAACCCAGCCTTCGAGCAGACAGCCTTCCACCTGGCTTCTTTCCCTCTGCACTCAGACGTCTTCCTACCCTGACGTATTTTGTCCGCTGTGCCTTTTTCAAACTCACAAGTCTCTGCTGGCACTACCTGCCCTGCCTGTGCCCAAAGAGACCTGGTTTCACTTCAGAGCCAATGACATCTACACCTAAACAAGGGATTCCCCCTCTTTCTTGCTCACCAAGGAGAACATGCCACACATCCAAGACATTCCTGGTTCTAGCCGTTTAATGGCAAGGGCAGCACTTCTAGAGGCACAGGGATGGTGCATGATGAAGAGCACTAAGTCTGGGCTAGAGGGACAGGGCAGAAAATGGCCCAGAGAATCCCATGAGGAACCCAGAATTAGGGACAAAAGGGAAATGGCAGCAGAGCATTGGCCAGTCTTGCTGGATCTGAGATCTGCATCCCTTAAATATCAGAGACATAATCTACCAGATTATGCAGACAGCGGTGGTGGCGGGGAGGGGTTGGGGTGCAGGGGTGGCCTGACATATATTAGGTGCATTGACATTTCCAGATCCCAACCCCAAAGGCACTGGGTCATTCCAATAGAGAGTGCAGGGCAAGGTGCGGAGAATGGCACACACCTATCCTGGACACAAAGAAGAGGAGAGGTCTAGAGGGAAAGGGAGGGCCCAACCATGGCATTCAGGCCTGCAGAGGGATGCTTCTGGTGAAGATTGAACTTCTGCCTTATCAGATGGTAAGGATTATGCTTCTGACCAGAGAAGGAGAGAATGGTTCCTGCTACTGCATCCCTGTCATCCACTGACCCTAAATCTCCAACTCTAAGCCAGAGGAAGACTATTGTGGCTGAGAGGAAAACCAGATGCTATAGGCTGTACAGCCCGTTCCACTGCTGATTGTTCCCCTGGAGATGGTTCCATAAGCCTCAGGGTCACAGAAGTTCTGTCTCCATACTTGACAGGAAATCCCTCTATGCCCTATGTGAAGGCTGGCAGGAGGCACTGGCACAGAGTGGACATCTTCTCAGGGATGTCCATGGGTCAGCTGATCCTCACCTGCCAAAGCCAGACACCTCTCCTCGCTCTTCAATCCTTTATTTACTCGAAAAAATTCACTGAGGGCCTAAGGGTACATCCACTGATATTCTGGGTGATCAGCTGGGACACCTCATGAGAATTTCATGGTCTTCCTCAGAGTATCTCTGAGGCATGAACCCTCACTCGATTGAGGAGACAAACAAACAAAACTGAACTGGAAAATGAGTAAATCACAGACTAGTCTTGCTTTGCAATGTAGAGCACGTCACATAGAATGGTACCTCCAGCTAATACCCTGCCCAGCAATCCTAATAACCATAGGAAAAGTTAGTTTTCAATGGCTATTACAGAGTTATGTCACAACATTAAAAAACTCTGTTATAAACATACTATACATGTAAATAAATAATGTAGAAAAATCACTACTTAGCACCCTGTGATTTTAACTGTTTGAGAATTAAAAACAGACATGTGCCTTTGCAAACTATTTCAAGAGTAGTTTAAACATGGCTTGCGGGTCTTCTGCTCATACAACTTTCCACACAGAGTGAGAATCTTTTCCATGCCCTGGTGAACTGTCACATTGCTTACTAATTTTGTTTAAGCTTCCAAGGTCCCATCCTTCCTGCTGCCTACGTGGGCACCCGTCTCTGCGAGAGTTCCTTTAGTGTGAAGCTCTTTGGCCTCATGGCTTGCCCTGGGACCTCTCCATCCTTTTTTTGGTCACAACCATGTTCCTCATTTACACTTCTCTGGGAGCTGGCCATTGTGAACCTGACGCTGGGTTCTGAGTCTGGATGATGAGTAAAAGTGATTCCTCATGTTTGGAAGAATGTAAAAAATTACAGAAGCATTCCACTTTCAAAGTCTCATTACTTCTCTCTCCAGACAGGAGACCTTGGTAGGGGCCATCAATTAACTTCATTCTCCATGTTCAGTATCTGAGGCCTGAATCAGTCGCCTGCACTCGTATCTCTGAGTGGGTCATGGGACGGTGACACAAGAACAAGGCCCTGGTTCCTGGTGTAAGGCTCCGATGGCCATCACCTGGGCCAGCCTGATGGGAGTGTGCCTAGAGAAGTCACTGGAGAATGGAAACATGCCACTCTATGTGTGGCAGCGGTAGACACGATCAGGGTCATGGACAGTCAGCAGGAGTGTCCATTTAGGTGACAATCACTAATCGCAATCCAGGTTCTCAGCAGGTCTGTGCTCAGTCTTGGTCTATAGACTCAGCCAGTTCTTCCAGTCATATGGGGGAGGGGAAAACATGTTGGAAGAAATAACGACAGAAAACTTCCCTGATACAGGCCAGAAAATAACTATGCAAGTCCAAGAACCACACAGAGTCACAAATAAGATGAACCCAAAAAGACCAACACCAAGCCACATCATAATTAAACATCAATGCAAAAGTAAGAATCATAAAGGTTTCCAGAGAGAGACAGAAAGTTACCTACAAGGCATCTCCCATTAGAATATCAACAGATTTCTCAACAGAAACACACCAGGCCTGAAGGGAATGGGATGAAATATACAAAGTGATGTAAAACAAGGGTCTGAATCCATACCCAGCAAGGCTATCATTCAAAATTGAAGAATTAATAAGGAAATTTACAGACAAAAAGGGGCTATGAGTGTTTATTACCACCAAGTCAGCAATGGAAGAAATGCTAGAGGGATGGAAGTAAAAAGAAGAAACAGAAAGGCAAGAAGAAGCCCAAACATTAAGAATAAATATGACAAACAAGTACTTACAATAATAACATTAAAGGTAAATGGATTCAGTGCTCCAATCAAGACATAAAGCAGCTGAATGGATAAGGAAACAAAACCCATATTTTGCAGTCTGCAAGAGACTCACCTCAGAGCAAAGGATTCACACAGATATTGAAAGAGGGAAAAATAAATTTTCAACAAATGGAAATGAGAAAAAAGCTGGGGTGGCAATGCTTATATCTGAACAAAATAGGACTCAAATGAAGGTCATAGCAAGGGATAAGAAAGGCCACTACACAATACTAAAAGGAGCAAATCAACAAGAGGATATAACTCTGGTAAACATATATGCACCCAGTACAGGAGTGCCCAAATACATAAAACAACTTCTGGAAAGTATCAAGGGATAGATAGATAGCAATAGTATCAAAGTAGGGTACTTCAATACCTCACTGACACCACTGGATAAATCCTCTAAACAAAAAACCTCCAAACAAACAGCAATCCTAAATAACTCTCCAGTTCAGATGGACTTGACATCCCCAGAACATTTCATCCCACAGCTACCAAATATACATTCTTCTCCAGTGCACACGGGATATTTTCAAAGATAGGCCACATATTAGGACACAGGCAAAGTCTCTTCAAATTCAGGAGGATAGAAATCATAATAAGCATCTTCTCAGGTCACAATGGTATGAAACTAGAAATCAAGTGCAATAAAAACAATGAAAAAAATCAAAAACTTGGAGGCTAAATAGCATGCTATTAAACAATGGTTGTGTTACCAAAGAGATCAAAGAAGAAATAAAAAGCATCCTGGAAACAAATGACAATGAAAACACACAATCTTAAAATCTATGGGACACAATGAAAGCAGTCCTGCGAGGGAAGGTCACAACTCTACAGGTCTACCTTAGAAAACAGGAAAAAAATGGTAATAAATTAAGTAATCTTCAACTTAAATAATTAGAAAGAGTGCAACAATAAAAGCCTATATTACCAAAAAAGAAAGAGATAATAAAGATCAGAGCAGAAATAAAAGCCATAGAGACCAAAAAAATAATACAAAAGATCAATGAAACCAAGAGCTGGTTCTTTGAAAAAAAGAAAAAAAAATGATGAACCTCTAACGAGGCTCACCAAGAAACTAAGAAAGGGGACCCAAATAAACAAAATCAGAAATGAAAGAGTTGAAGTAACAAATGACCCGGCAGATATACAAAGGATTGTAAAAATTATAACAACTCTACTCCAACAAATGGAAAACCTGGACAAAATGGACACATTTCTAGACAAATACAAGTTTCCAATACTAAATCAGGAAGAAGCAAAAAACCTGAACAGGCCTATAACTACTGATAAAATTGAAACAGTAATCAAAAAGCTTCCAGAAAACAAAATCCCTGGACCAGATGGCTTCACAAGGGAGTTTTTCCAAATATTCAAAGAAGAACTAAAACCAATCTTTCTCACACTATTTCAAATAATTCAAGAGGACGGAATACTTCCAAGCTCTTTTCATGAAGCCAGCATTACCATAATCCAAAAACCAGAAAAAGACACCACAAAGAAAGTGACTTACAGGCCAATATTCCAGATGAACATTGATGCTGCAATCCTCAACTAAATTCTAGCAAACCGGATACAACGTTACATTAGAAAGATCATACACCATGACCAAGTGGGATTTATTCCAGGGATGCAAGGAAGGTACAATATCCGCAAATCAATGAACATGATACATCACATGAACAAATTGAGAGAGAAAAACCACACAATCATATCAACTGGTGCAGAAAAAAGCATCTGACCAAGTGCAACAGCTTGTTCTGATAAAAACACTCAGCAAAGTAGGAATGGAAGAATCATGCTTCTACATAATAAAAAGCATTACATGACAAACCTACAGCCAACATCATACTCAATGGGCAAAAACTAAAACCATTTCCCTCTAGAACAGGAACAAGACAGGGACACCCACTTTCACCACTCCTGTTCCATACAGTACTGGAAGTCCTAGTCACAGTGATCACACAAGAAAAAGAAATAAATGGTTCCCAAATTGGAAAAGAAGAAGTAAATTGTCACTACTTGCACATGACATCATACTGTAAATAGAAAACAACAAACACTCCTTCAAATATTTAGTAAACTTAATAAAAATGAATTTGGCAATGTAGCAGACTACAAAATTAACGGCAAGAAATATATGGCATTTTTATACACCAATAGTGAACTTACAGAAAGAGAGATTGAAAAAAGAATCCCATTTATCATCCCACCAAAAAAATTAAGAAAACTAGGAATAAACTTACCTAAGGAGGTAAAAGACCTCCGCTCAGAAAACTAGAAGATGTTGAAAAAAGAGATAGAGGAAGACATAAACAGATGGAAGAACATACCTTGTTCATGGATTGGTAAAAACAACATCATTAAAATGGCTATACTACCCAAAGCAATCTATACATTAATTGCACTCCGCATTAAAACACCAACAGCATATTTCACAGACCTAGAAGCAACTCTCCAAAAATCCATCTGGAATAAAAAAAAAAAGGTCACGAATAGCGGCAGCAATATTGAGTAAGAAGAACAAAGTAGGGGGGATCTCAATACCAGATATCAAGCTGTATTACAAAGCTACTGTGCTCAAAACTGCCTGACACTGGTACAAGAATAGACATATAGGCCAATGGAATTGAATAGAGAACCCAGAAACCAATTCAAACAACCAAGCTCAATATTTGACAAAGGAGGCAAAAACATACAATGGAGATAAGACATTCTCTTCAATAAATGGTGCTGGGAAATTTGGTCAGACAAATGCAAAAATGAAACTAGGCCACCAACTGACACCATGCATAAAAATAAGCTCAAAATGGATAAATAACTTGAAATTAAAGCTGGAAACCATAAAAATAATAGAGGAATCCATAGGCAGCAGAGTCTCATATCTATGCGGAAGCAATCTCTTCACAGACACAGCTTCTGGGGCAATGGAAAATAAAGTTAAAATAAACAAATGGGACTACATCAAAATAAAAAGCTTCTTCATAGCAAAAGAAACCATCAACAAGACAACAACAAAGCACACTGCATGGGAGAAAATATTTGCCAATGTTCTCTCTGATAAGGGTTTCATCTCCAACATTTATAGGGAACTCATACAACCTAACAAAAGGAAGATAAACAACCCAATCACAAAAATGGGCAATGGACCTAAATAGATACTTTAGCAGAGAGGACAAAAGGAAGCCCAAGAGACACATGAAAACATGCTCAGAGTCACTAATCAACTGACAGACGCAAATCAAAAGGACAATGAGGTACCACCTCACAGCTGTCAGAATGGCTATCATCAACAAATCAACAAAGGGCAAGTGCTGGTGAGGATGGGGAGAAAAAGGAACCCTCCTTCACTGCTGGTGGGAATGCAGACTGGTGCAGCCACTATGGAGAACAGTATGGAGTTTCCACAAAAAACTAAAAATGAAACTTCCATTTAACCCAGTGATCCAACTTCTAGGAATATATCCCAGGAACCTAGAATTACCAATCAGAAAATATATATGTACCTCTATGTTCACTGCAGCACAATTTACAATAGCTAAGATTTGGAAACAGCCTAAGTGCTGGTCAGCAGATGAGTGGGTTAAAAAGCCCTGGTATATCTACACAGTGGAATAGTATGCTACCGAAAAAAAGGTAGGGACACTCACCATTTGCAACAGCATGGATGGAGCTGGACAGCATTATGCTAAGCAAAGCTAGTCAGTCAGTCAGTCCGAGAAAGATAAATATCACATGACCTCACTCATCTGTGGATTATAATGAACAATATAAACAGATGAACAAAAACAGATCCAGAGACAGAGAAACCTGGATCAGACCATCACCCTCAGAGGGAAGGAAGAGGAGGGTGGGGTTAAGGGGGAGAGATCAACCAAAGGGCTTGTATGCATGCCTATAAACCTAGCCAATGGACGCAAACACCAGGGGTGGTGAGCATGAGGGCATGCTTGTGTGGTGGGAGTTGGGGTATAGGGGCAGTGGGGGATAAGAACACATATGTAATACCTTCATCAGTAATAAGAACGAAAAAAAGGAAGCCAGGAACATATCATCAGATGAGAATTCACACACTCACACTCACGCACACTCAGGGGTCCGCACACTGACACCAGGAGAGGGCTCTGCCGCTTTCAGTAGAAATCACCTCTTATCTCCCAGCCTGACCACCGCTTTCTCACCAGCTGAACCAGAGGACAATCATGAGTGACGGCCCTGGTGCTCTGCGGAAAGCGACCTCTCCCTCCCGGACACTTCCCACCGTCCAGCAGCCACTTTTGTGCCCCCTCTCTGTCCCCCACGCCCTGAGCAGGACTGAGCTGGCCTGAGAGCCCACAGACTTGAAGAGCCAGATCCCGAGGGAGTTGGCTCCGGGGGCTGTGGGGACCCCGTTGGTCACGTGCAAACTCGGCCAGCTGAGGTCACACAATAAAGGCCAACGCCAGAGTTCCATGAATTCTTGCGTGTAAGTCCCCTCAGCGAGCTCCCACTCTGGCGCAGCAAGCGGAAGGCCTCACGCCAGCGAGCCAGGTTTGGACCTCAGGCCTTCACTCCAACCAGGTGGGAACTCATTTCCAGATGGAAAAAGCCGACTGGGGAGGGGCTGCGGGTTGCCAGTGACTAGAGCAAGTTCACCCCTGGAGACAGCAATTTCACCCCCGGAGACAGCAAGAACCCAGAGTGTGCGCTTACCTTTTCCACAGGCCGTGCTCCTCACCACGTGGACTCCTGTACAGCAGAGGGGCTGGCGGGAAGGAAGAGGTGGGGGCTGCGCCTGACAAGCTTCCTGGGACTGCGCCCTGGTTCCTTTGGGGGCAAAATCTCCTGAGATCAGGAGATCAGGATCATCCCAAGATCAGGGGGCAGGAGAGGGGGCTTGTATTAACAGGCCCAGAGAAGGTGCTTGTGGCTGCCACTTACCTACCTCGTTCCCTGGGCCAGGTTTGGCGACCCACTCCCACCCCACCGCAGCCCTCTGTCTAGAAAAGAGCGCCCTGCCCTGGGCTAGCCCACTGTCCCTACTGTCTGGATGGGGACATTTTAGTAACCCCCGGGGCAGAGGAGAGCTGGCCAGATGCAATTACATTGTCTCTCTCCACAGGTGCCCTCCTCAGTCTACCCCTGGGGTTTGGGTCATCAGAGCTATTTGACAAGCCTGGAATCCAGCCTTTGCGCTGCTCACCTCCCCTAAGCCTTCAGGTGATGGCAGCCTCCCTGCATTCCTGCCCCCTGAGGAAGGGGTTCTCCTCTCACCAACAAATCCCTTTGGCAAAGTCACACCTGGGCCTGAAAGCAGAAGAGTGGGCAGGGGGCTCCTGAGGAGGAGCAGGCCAACAAAGCTGAGGAGAGGTGGGGAGGCACCAGCCACAGCCTGGTGCTCAGGCTCTGGCAGAGCTGCCCCTTAGCTGAACCTTAACCCAGGTTTCTCCTCTCAGGTGGCGCCTCCAGGGCACACAGGGGGCCTGGCATGCTCAGTCTGGCAGGTTTTGCTGCCTGCTTTTCCATAGTCTCTTTAGGAGACAAAAGTCAGGCTTGTGAGGAGAGAGGGAGAGGGGAAGAGCAAAGCTGAGGCCCAGCCCTGTCATCCAAGCTGGCCTGAGGCATCTCCTGGGTGTCCTTGGAAATCAGCTTCTCTTAGTGAGGAAGGGATCGTAATAAGAATAGAGCCGCAGTTGTTTAATCATTACTTACAAACTATAAATACGAGGCCCTGGGACACTGGAGGATGAAACAGGCTCTACTGAAAACAGGCTGCCTCCATGGCCCATTACTCAGAAAAGAATTGCATTTTGGGAAGAGACCAGGCACAGGACCGGCTTTGATTTGGCAGCTGTGCTGCACCCTGACCCCCTCCTGGGGTCTTCCTCAGGAGGGCTGACCATTCCAATCTCATCCCAGGAAGGGGCTGAGCTGTTCCTAAAGTCTTGGAAGATTAGCCACCTTGTGGTCAGCCTTTGAGCTCCTGAAGGGCAGATAGTAGGCCCTCCCCTCCCCTTTGCATGTGACACTTGCAGCTGGCAGCTACAGGTAGCTATCTTCTCCCCAAGAGGCTGAGAGCCGAATTTCCAGGGTGAGCGACTGCTCTCCCCATACTGACCGCATCCTTGGATAAATACTCATTGTGTGGTTCAACCCTCTCTCTGCTTAACTTGGCTCAAGGAGTGACAGGCAGCCTCAGACACATTGTGCTGCCTTTCTCTTCCCCACTCAGACTTGGGGAATATTCAGACTCTGCAAACTGTGAGACCTTATCTGAGAGGGAGAGTGGGCAGAGGACACTGTGTCCCTGTCATGCAGGTGACCCTACATCTCTTCACCATAGGCTGTGGGGAGGTCGTGGGGGCGGAGCGTAACAGCAGGGTGGTGAGGCTGGCTTCTTGTGTGTCCCTACCCTGCCATTCCTCCAGACGTTCCCCATGCCTATGAACTAGCAGAGTTTTAGGTTTCCAGCTACATAGATGGAGGAATGGGGACAAATGAGGCGACTGCTCTCACCCCAGTGGATCTGGGATTGTCACCTAGAGCAGAGCAGATAAAAAACAGTAACAGAAACAATTCCACTATTTCACCTGGAAACTAGAGATTCAGCATAGCCCTCCCCCATCTCTCCTAGATTCATTTTGCAACTATTTTTCCTGGGGTGGCTGCTAATGCCATCCTCAGAGCTACACACAGCATCTCCTCACAGAGTTTAGGATGAAAACAGAAACACACACACACACACACACACACACACACACACACACACAAACACACACACACACACACACACAGCAAAACCCAACAAGACCAGTGTCTACAAATGGCTCTTTGTAACTAATTCTGTCATGAAAACAAATGTGCTGGTATGGAAAGTTACAGAGGCAGGTAGACTTCTGCCTGAGGGTTGTACAAGAAGGGGCCATCAGGGGCTTGGAAGGATCCTGTTGAGGGCATGAGGACAGACTGCACAATTTCTGAGAGGGTAAAGTGCTTGGCCAATTTGAGAATGCAAGAGACACTGGGGCACAGGGGAGGGTGATAGAGTGACACAGAGGGCAATGGATGCATCCTGGAAGGTGAAATTCAAAGGGAATCTATTTGAAGTTTGTCCACCCTTATGTTCATGATGATCTGGTTGCTTGTCAGCATTGCAGAGGTTGATGCACTAAAAAGACGAGGTCTGTTATATGAAAAGCAAAATGCAGGCCACCCAACTGATAACATAATCCAACCCTATTCTTGTAAAATTAAATGTGAAGGTAACACTCATTTATTCCATTGCTTCACCCAATGCCTCACAATGTTCACCATGTTCCTAGGTGACAGTAAGCCTGCACAAGGAAGAGGGACTAAAAGTTCCCGGGCCCCACTCTCCTGGGAAATCAGCAAGTCATATTTATGAACCTCTTATAGCAGTCCACATGTCCACTAAAAATGATAATGCTACTTATTGTAAAATATCTTTCTGTATTTTTTACAGGGTTCTCTATCACAATTGCCTCTCCGGGAAGAGTGGTGAAGAGCTATTTTTATTTTAGAAACATTAAAAGTGTCAGTCAACCAGCACTGCATTATAATGATCACCATTGTGACTTTAAAACCCTTCAGTGATGGAACAGAGGGAAGGTGGATGCTTTTGAAGGAGCTGCTGTGTGTTTGTGTGTGTGTGTGTGTGTGTGAGTGTGTGTGCGCACACACACTCTTGCACAGCTGACAGAGGCTGAGTCTACCCTGTCCTGTGAGGGGATGAAATAGCGATGAGGTGAAAGGGGTACATACTTTTGTCTACAATCACCTACAGTAAGCCTAAGGGGGAAAGAAGCTGCATTCTCAAACTAAGCATGCTTGACATGGATAAAACATACAGCCCTTACTGACTTAGGAATACTTAGCCTTTTGAGGTTGTAGCCAGACTCATGCCATGACATTTTGAACTTTAATGCTGTCAGTTGTTTTCAGGTGAAGACACTAAGACGAGGGAGATTAAACAGGGGTCCATAGCAGGGAGTATAAATCAAGAAGGAATTTGGGGCTGATTTGTGCTTCCATGACACCCACTGTACAATAGGCTCCTGATTTAATTACAGGCACCTGCAATGGCCTCTGGATGCCCAGTTCACAGCAGGATTAGCCAATGTGAAAGATCTTGGAGAGAATTCAGGGTGGCCAGAGTGCATTCTCCACAGTGTGTGTCCCAATTTGTGTGAACCACATCTTTTGGTAATTCTTTTGGTGTAGCTCTCGAGGAGCCCAGTGGGAAAGGTAGGAACCTTCATCCCTGGTTGGCATCCCTTCTCCTAGATTCGGGCTCCCCAGACACTGGACTTGAAGAGGGTACAGCCCTCCCCATGTGAGTAACTGCTGGGGGAGAGGTTGGGTGTGTGGAGAGGAACACTCAGCTGAAGGCCAGCTGGTCACTGACAGATGGTGCACTCACAGGTCCAGGGCCTTGGCCCAGCCTCAAAGCAAATTCTTGGGAGGGGATGTAGGCTGCCACACCAGTCCTGGTCCAGTTATGCCTGGACAGGATTTCCACTGGTTGCTCCCCTGGTTGCTAAGTCTCAAGCTTGGAACAAAAGACTTAGAATACTGAGAGCTCAGGAACAATTTGCATCGAGATCCCTCCTCACTTGTGAACCTGGTTGGGTATGAGAGAGTCAGTGGTGAGTGTCCTTTCAAGTGTCAGAGTATCAGGGGGCAGAGCCCTGAGGGGTCTCCCCCATGACTGGGCTCTACTCCCCTCTCTCTCCTCAAGACACAGGTGACCTTTCCTAAGGACCATTCGTGTGGGTACCTGCACTGATGCCTCTCCTGCTCCTCCAGGTTCACCTGAGTCATCCCCCTCTGTTTTCCCCCTCTTCTCCAGGTCCTGTGCTCAGGAAGCCTGGACCCAGCCTCTGCCCTGTCCAGCTGTGGTTCAGGAGGTGTGCTGGGTGAGCTGAACTGCAGCCGCTGGAATTTATAAACGTGCCTCCTGGGACCAACAATGTCTGGGAACCGCTCCCACACTCCTGATTGATGGTGTCACGGGGGAGGAGGGAAATCTAGCTAATAGACATCTGCTGAAGCCCTCTTGTTTACCATGTTTCCCTCCAATCAGGAAAGGCAACAATCTTCTGAAGAAGGTCTTTCTCTCTGAATCTTTTGGGCAAGAGCGGGTAGGGGTTGCCCAAAGTTTCTCTCTGACTCTTTGGCTTCTAAATAAACAGCTGAAAATCAATTTCCCAAAAGGCAGCTTTAGGGTGGAAGAATCTTGGTTTCCTTTGGTTTCCTTTATTTCTTAATTATTGGCTAAGAGGGTTCAGACTGGTGTCAGTCAGATATAGATATATATAGATATAGATAGATATATATCTATACAGATATATATATATATATATATATATATATATATATATATATATATATATATATCAAACAATCAAACCAACAAACAAAAAACAAACAAAGAAACTTTTAGAGGACTTTAATGGAGAGCCTGAAAACAGGACAGTCATAGCAGCAGACTTTTATCACTCCTCTGACTTCACTGGATAGGTCTTCCATGTGACAAAATAATGATTCAGAGACTCTAAAGGACACACTGCATCAGATGGATTTAATTGACATTTTACAACGTTTCACCCCAACAGAGCAGAATATGCATTCTTCTCAAGTGCACATGGACCATTCAGAAGGTAGACCACATGGTAGGACACATAACAAGTCCCTACAAGTTCAAAAAGATTTAAATCATATCAAGCATCTTCTTGGATCACAATGGAATGAAATGAGAAATCAACGAGTAAAACCACCCAAAAACATTTAAACACTTAGAGGCTAAATAGCATGCTATTAAAAAATGAATTTGTTACAATGAGATCAAGAAAATATCAAAGATTTTTTGGAAAAAAAAGGAAAATGAACAAATAACAACACAATATCTCTGGGAAACAGCAAAAGCAGTCCTGAGAGGGAAGTTCATAGCACTATAGACCTATCTCAGAAAATAACAAAAAATCAGCAATAAACTATTTATCCCTACAACTTAAGAATTAGAAAGATACCAACAAGAAGAGCCCAGAGTAAGGAGAAGGAAGGAAAAAATAAAGATTACAGCAGAAAAAATAACAGAGACAAAAAATTCAATGAAACCAAAAGCTGGTTCCATGAAAGAATAAACAAAATTGATAAGCCATTAGCAAGACTCATTAAGAAACAAACACACATGATTCCAATAAGTTAAATCAGAAACAAGAGTGGAGGAGTAAGCACTGGCACCACAGATATTTAAAGGATTGTAAGAAAATACTATGAAAAACTATATTCCAAAATGCTGGACAATGTAGATGAAATAGATGAAGTCAGTAAAAAATGCAAACTACCAAAATTGATTCAGAAAGAATTAAGAAACCTGAATAGGCTCATAACAACTGATGAAATAGAAGCAGTAATCAAAACACTTCCAACCAACAAAAGCTCAGGTCTGGACAGCTTCACAGTGGAGTTCTACCAAACATTCAGAAAACTACAATCTATATTCCTCAAAGTATTTCAGAAAATCAGAGGAAAGAATACTTCCAAACTCTTTGTATGAGGCCAGGATTATCCTAATTCCAACAAGTACAGACACTACAAAGAAAGAGAATTACAGGCCGATATAGCTGATGATGACAGATACTAAAATCCTGAACCAAGTATTAGCAAATCGCATCCAGCATTATATTAAAAGGACCAAATGCCATGATCAAGTGGTTTATATTCCAGGGATGCAAGGCTGGTATGATATTCGCAAATCAATAAACGTGATACAACTCATAAACAAACCTAGACAGAAAAATCACGTGATCATATTGATAGATGCAGGAAAAGAATTGGAAAAAACCCAACACCCAATTGTGATAAAAACTCTCAGCAACGTGGTAATAGAGGGAGCATACCTCAACATGATAAAGGCCATATATGAGAAACTCACAGCCAACATCATACTCAAGGGGGAAAAACTAAAACCATTTCCCGTAAAAGAACAGGAATAAGACAGTGATGCCAATTTTCACCATTCCTGTTCAACATAGTACGGGAAGTGCTACCATAGTGTTCCTGAAGAAATAAAAGTCACTCCAACCGGAAAAGCACATAATAAATGAATCTGGTCATGTATCAGGATACAAAATTAACACCCAAAAATATGTCTTTTGATACACCAAGAATGAACTCACAAAAAGAGAAACTAAGAAAAGATTCCCACTTACCATTGCAGTAAAAGAATTAAGGAAAAAACTCAATGAAGGAAGTAAAAGAACTGCACTTAGAAAACGACAGAACATTGAAACAGAGATAAAGATATCAACCAATGGACTAATATACCGTGTAGATGGGTTGGTAGAATTAACATAATTAACATGTCCATACTACCCAAAGCGATTTATAGATTCAATGTAATCTCCATTAATATACCAACAGAATATTTCACAGACAAAGAACCAACACTCCAAGAATTCCTATGGAGTAAAAATAACCTCAGCAATCCAGGGAACAGGAAAAAAATATGGAAGGCTCACAATACCAGATATTAAGCTATTTAATAAAGCCACAATTCTCAAAACTGCCTGCTATAGGCACTAGAAAAGACATATACACCACTGAAACAGAACAGAGAACCCAGAAGTGGACCCAAGTCATTATGCTCTATTATTAATTTACAAAGGAGGCAAGAGCTTACAATGGAGTCAAGACAGCATCTTCAATAAATGATGAAAATCAGACACAAACATGCAAGAAAATGAAACTAGACCACCAACTTACACCTTACACAAAAATAAACTCAAAGAGGATAAAGGACTTAAATGTTACTTGGGAATCTATATAAAAAAATCTTAGAAGATTGCATAGGCAGCAAAATATCACACCTATGTCTTAGCATACCTTTACTGACACAGCTCTGAAGGCAATGCACACAAAGGGGAAAATAAACAAATGGACTACATTAAAATAAAAATCTTCCACACGGCAAACTAAATCCTGAACAAAACAACAAGAAAGCCCACTGCATAGGAGAACATATTTGCCAATGGTATCTCTGATAAGTGTTGAATTCCAAAGTTTACAGGGAACTCACACAAATTAACCATAGAAAGCCGAAACCGGTTTGGCTCAGTGGATAGAGCGTCAGCCTGTGGACTGAAAGGTCCCGGGTTCGATTCCGGACATGGGCATGTACCTGGGTTGCGCGCATATCCCCAGTGGGAGATGTGCAGGAGGCAGCTGATCGATGTTTCTCTCTCATGGATGTTTCTGGCTCTCTATCTCTCTCCCTTCCTCTCTGTAAAAAATCAATAAAATATATTAAAAAAAAAAACAATACGAAGATAAACAATCCAGTCAAAACATGGGCAAAGAACTTAATAGAACAATTTTTGAAAGAGTACCTACATAAGGCCAAGAGACATAGGAAAAAATGCTCAAAGGCACTAACAGTCCAAGCGATGTGAATAAAAACGAGGGAAGTACCAATCCACACCTGTCAGAATTGCTGTCAGAAAAAAATAAAAAATAAAAAACCACAAGTGCTGGAGAGGATGCAGAGACAAAGCAACCCTTGAGCACTGCTGGTGGGAATGCAGACTGCTGCAACCATTGTGGAAAACAGTATATAGTTTCTCAAAAAATTGAAAATGGTGCTCCCTTTTGATTAAGTACTCTCTCTTCTAGGCATATATATCCCAAGAAATGAGTAACGTTAATCAGGACAGATATATGCAACTGTATGTTCATACCAGCGCAATTTACAATAGCTAAGATTTGGAAACAGCCTAAGTGCCCATTAGCAGATGCATGGATTAAAAAACTGTGGAACATCTATACAATGGAAAACTCAACTGCTGTAACAAAGAATGAACTTTATAATTTGCAATAGCATGGATGGACTTGGAGAGCATTATGCTAAGCAAAATAAGCCAGTAACAGAAAGATAAATATCACATTGTCTCACTCATTTGTAGAATATAATGAACAACATTAACTGATGAGCAACAAGACATCCAGATACAAAGAAGCATCTATCAGACTGTCGAACCTCAGAGTAAGTTGCTGGAGACAAAGAACAACAGTAGTTAATATATATACATACACATATACATATACATATACATACACATACACATACACATACACATACACATATACATATACACAGATATATATATATATATATATATATATATATATATATATGTATATATATATACATCCTTTCTAATAACAGACAAACATGGTAATTAACCATACCTCTGACACGCTTCTCCTTGATAATCAGGGCGATATTCAAATTAACTGCCAACCAAGATGGCGGCCAGCAGCCAGGCAGCTGAAGCGAACAGGAGGCTAGCTTGCTCCAGTGAAGGAGGATGCCAAGGTTCCCCGCCTGCCACTGCTGGGCTGTGAGCTTGCACTCTAAGCAACTATGTTGCAATTATTGATGCTAAACAAACCTCATGCTTTCAGCCAGCTGGCAGAGCTGGAGTTGCAACAGAATTTCGATAATAGAACCCAAACAAGCCCAGATACCTCCTTTCAGCAGCCGATGCCTCAGAGCTGGATCCGAGCCTCAGAGCTAAAACAAGCTCTCAGTTCCAGTGACAGCCATAGAAGATAAATAAATCCCAGAATAAAATAAGAAAAAATGAAGAAAAGGAGAGGTTGGGAGCTTTAGCCACCCGCCAGCCTGAAAACGGCCCTCAGCCCCTCACCCAGACTGGCCAGGCACCCCAGTAGAGACCCACACCCTGAAGGGGGTGTGACCAGCTGCAAACAGCCATCATCCCTTCGTCCAGGTTGGCCAGGCACCCAAGCGCGAACCCCACCCTGATCCAGGACACCCTTCAAGGTAAAGCTGCTGGCCCCCACCCATGCACCAGGCCTCTATCCTATATAGTAAGAGAGTAATATCCCTCCCAGCACCGGGATCAGGATAGCCGCGAGGCCTCCCGAACCTGTGATAGGCAGAGCCACGAGGCTTCCCGGCACCAGGATCAGCAGAGCCTCCCAGCACCGAGTTCTGTGGAGCAGCGGAGCCTCACTGGTCCTGTGTCAAGCGGAGCCATGAGGCCTCCCATCACCGGGACCAACTGAGCAGTGAGGCCTCACTGCCTGGGTGTCAACGGAGCCGCAAGGCCTTCCAACACTGGGATCAGCGGAGATGCAAGGCCTCCTGGCCCATGGAGCAGCGTGACAGCGGGCAGCGACCCCCCACCCCCCGGTTCACCTGCGACTCTGTGTGAGACATCGTGTGGCACACCAACCCCCTCATGGGCCCTGCTCTGTCTGTGATTGGGTGGAGTCACATCCTCCTTATTGGCCCTGAGTGTGACAAGGGGCGGCGCCTCAACTCCCCTATCAGCCCTACTCTATGCCTAACAGGGGGGAGCTCCCCAACACCCTGATCATTCCTGCTCTGTGTGTGACAGGGTACAGAGCCCCAACCCCCCTGATGGGCACTGATCTGTGAATGACAGCAGGTAGCTCCCCAAACTCCCCATTGACCCGGCCTTGAGTGTTACAGGGGGTGGCACCCCAACCCCCCAATCGGCCCTACCCTGAGCCTGACTCGGGTTGGCATCGCAACTTCCCGATCTGCCTGCTCTGTGCATTGCAAGGGGCGGTTCCCCAACTCCCCAATAAGCCCTGCTCTAAGCCTGACCAGGGGTTGCACCTAGGGATTGGGCTTACCCTCTGCCAAACGGGAGCAGTCCTAAACCAGCAGGTCATTAACTCCCGAGGTGTACTAGACTGTGAGAGAGCACAAGTGGGGCTGAGGGACACCGCCCCACCAGTGAACAAATTTTTGTGCACTAGGCCTCTTTATATATATATATATATATATATATATATATATATATATATATATATATATATATATATGTGTGTGTGTGTGTGTGTGTGTGTGTGTGTATGTGTATGTATATGTATATGTATATATGCATATATATGTATGTATATATGCATATATGTACGTATATGTATATATGTACATATGTATGTATATGTATACATATGTATATACACACATACAGATGTGCATATTTGTATATGTATGTATATGTTTATGTATATGTATATGTTTATGTATATGTATATGTTTATGTATATTTTTATGTATCTATATCTCCCATAGAGGGCTAATGAACTTTTATATTCAGCAGGGCTGAAAATCAGCATTATATTACCCTGCTGTTGGCAAAATGGCTGAAGGTATTCTTCTAACCTGATAACCCTTTTAATGTTTAGCAAACTTGACTGCTGATATGCCTGTTTGCTTTGCTAAAGAGCATATATAAGAAACCTAAATCCAAGTCAATAAAAGCTGATGGGTGCTGGGTTTCAGAGAACTTCTCCGCTAGAAAGAAAGGTCTCTGCCTGGCTCCCCCATTTCTTCTAAATTTCTATTTGTTGTCTAGTGTATTCATTTTTGTGCACCTCCTTTCCCATATCCTGAATCCTTACTGCAAAAGGTTGCAGCATTCTGGCGCCCAATGTGGGGCATCTGGAGAAGAAATTTCACCAGAGTGAAAAAGGAAGACATTTCACCAGAAAGCTGAGAAGTGCACTGGAAAGGTGGAGAAAATTCTCTGTGCACAAAGCCCATGCCAGCTTTGTAAATTGTGAAACATAAAGTGGGTGGAAAATCTTTTATTTCTGCCAGGCTATAATGAGGAAAAGTTTGAGAATAAAGCAAGAAAAATAAAAAATAAAAAATAAATGAATAATTGTAAACATTTACTTGTATGCTCAAGGATAAAGAAATTAAAATATCAAATGTACTCTCTAAAATCAGGCTCAAGGAAAAAAAGTAACCTTGTCATCTTGAACTACATGGGCTCTTGTTCACACTGCATTATGCCTAATTCATTTGGGGATCAAAAGTCTGTAATACCTAAGCCCTGGATCCTCCACCTCAATTTTGGGAAGGCTCAGCAGCTAGAGAAATGGGGTTAACACTCATTTTACAAAAGGCCTCTTTAATGCTTTGACTGAAAATTACAATATGACACCTTGGGGCAGGCAGATATTAGCTAAAATAACTTTAGAGGACAGCCAATGCCACGCAGAGCAGAATAGGATAAGATCTATGAAAATCACTCCGATTTATTAAAAGTTGTCTCTTTGTTATGGGCGCATGTCTGTTGATTATTATTAATCTTTCTTTGTTGTTTATTGTTAGTCTATTAAGCATGCCTTTAATTTAATTTAATTTAATTTAATTTAATGTTAATGTAATTTAATTTAATTTAATTTAATTTAATTTAATTTAATTTAATTTAATTTAATTTGAAAAGGAACAGTAGATGGACAGGCCATTACTAAATAGGTATAACAAAAAAGAAGAAATAAAAAGTTCAGAAAGAAAACAGCCACATAAAAAAGAAATGGCTGCAAACAAGTAGCTTTCAATAATAACTTTAAATGTAAACGGACTAAATGCTCCAACCAAAAGACATCGAGTGGCTGAATGAATAAAAAAACATGACCCATACATTTGCTGTCTACAGGAGACCCACCTCGTTAGAAGGGACTCACACAGACTGAAAGTGAAGGGATGGAAAAATATCTTTCAGGCAAATGGAAAGGAAAAGAAAGCTGGGGTAGCAATAATTATATTGGACAAAATAGACCACAAAGTGAAGGGATAAGGAAGAGATAAGGAAGAGATAAGGAAGGTCACTTCATAATACCAAAGGGATCTATAAAACAAGAAAATATAACCCAGGTAAACATATATGCACCCAATGCAGAAGCACCCAAATACATAAAAAATCTCCTGGAAGATATGAAAGGAGAGATCAACAACAATACAATCATAGTAGGGGACTTTAATACACCACTGACATCACTGGATAAATCCTCTAGACAAACAATCAGCAGAGAAAAAGCAATCCTAAATGACTCACTAGATCAGATGGACTTTATTGACATCTTCAGAACACTTCACCCCAAAGCCATGGAATATACACTCTACTCAAGGGCTCATGGGACAGATTCAAAAATATACCACATATTGGCTCTCAAAGTCTCCCAAAATTCAAGAAGATTGAAATCATACCAAGCATCTTCTCAGATCACGATGGCATAATATTAGAAATAAACTACAATAAAAACAACCCAAAATACTCAAACACTTGGAAGCTGTATAGCATGTTATTAAATATTGACTGGGTTACCAATGAAATCAAAGAAGAAATGAAAATCATCCCGGAAACGAAAGACAATGAAAACACAACAACCCGACCTATGGGACGCAATCGAAGCATTCCTGAGAGGGAAGTTTATAGCTCTACAGGCCTATCTCAAAAAAAAAAGAAAAAATGGTATTAATCATCTCACTCTACAATCATCTAAGAATTAGAAAGAAAAAGAAAAGCTCAGCGTGAGCAGAAGGAAGGAGGTAATAATCATTAAAGCAGAACTAAATGACATAGAAACCAAAAAAAAAAAAAAAAAAAAAAAAAAAAAATAAAGAAAATCAATGAAAATAAGAGCTGTTTCTTTGAAAGGATAAACAAGATTGACAAACCTCAAGATTGACAGGCTCACCAAGAAGCAAAGAGAGAAGATTCAAATAAACAAAATCAGAAATGATAGAGGCGAAATAACAACAGACCCCACAGAAATACAAATGATTGTTAAAAGATACTATGGACAGCTCTATTCCAACAAACTAGACAACCTGGAGGAAATAGACAAATTCCTAGAAAAATACAACATTCCAAATCTCACTCAGGAAGAATCTAAAAATCTCAATAGGCCAATAACTATGGAAGAAATTGAAGCAGTCATCAAAACAGCCTCCATCAAAGAAAAGCCCAGGACCAGATGGCTTCACAGGGGAGTTTTACCAAACATTCAAGGAAGAACTGAAACCTATCCTCCTCAGACTACAACAAAAAATTGAAGAGGAAGGAACACTTCCAAGCTCATTCTATGAAGCCAACATCACCCTAATACAAAAACCAGGTAAAGACAACACAATGAAAGATCATTACAGGCCAATATTCCTCATGAATATAGATGCCAAAATACTCAACAAGATCTTAACAAATCGGATCCAGCAGTATATCAGAGAGATCATACACCATGACCAAGTAGGATTTATCCCAGGGATGCAAGGATGGTACAATAGCTACAAGTCATTAAATGTGATACATCACATAAACAAATTGAAAGAAAAAAACCACATGGTCATATCAGGTGATGCAGAAAAAGCATTTGAAAAAATCCAACACCCATTTTTGATAAAAGTTCTCAGCAAGGTGGGAGTAGAAGGATCATACCTCAACATAATAAAAGCCATATATGACAGGCCCACAGCCAACATCATACTCAATGGACAAAAACTAACACCATTTCCCCTAAGAACAGGAACAAGACAGGGATGCCCACTCTCACCACTCCTGTTCAACATAGTTCTGGAAGTATTAGCCATTGCAATTAGACAAGAAGAAATAAAAGGCATCCAAATTGGAAAAGAGGAAGTAAAACTGTCCTTATTTGCAGATGACATGATATTATACATACAAAACCCTAGAGACTCCATCAAAAAACTACTAGACTTAATACATGAATTTGGCAATGTAGCAGGATACAAAATTAACCCCAAGAAATCTGAGGCATTTCTATATATCAATAGTGAACTTTCAGAAAGAGAGATTATAAAAACAATCCCATTTACCATCGCACCAAAAAAATTAAGCTATCTAGGAATAAACTTAACTAAAGAGGTAAAAGACCTCTACTCAGAAAACTACAGGACGTTGAAAAAAGAGATAGAGGAAGACATAAACTGATGGAAGAACATACCGTGTTCATGGATTGGTAGAATCAACAGAATTAAAATGCCCATACTACACAAAGCAATATATAAATTCAACACAGTTCCCATTAAAATACCAAGGGCATACTTCACAGATCTAGAACGAACTCTCCAAAAATTCATCTGAAATAAAAAAAGAACCCGAATTGCTGCAAGGATCCTGGGAAAGCACTAAGTAGATGGGATCTCAATACCATATCTCAAGTTGTATTACGAAGCCTCTGTTCTCAAAACTGCCTGGTACTGGCAGAAGAACAGACATATAGATCAATGGAATAGAATAGAGAGCCCAGAAATCGACCAGAACCAATATGCTCAATTAATATTTGACAAAGGAGGCGAGAACATACAATGGAGCAAAGGTAGTCTCTTCAATAAATGGTGTTGGGAAAATTGGACAGATTTATGTGAGAAAATGAAACTAGACCACCAACTTACACCATACACAAGAATAAACTCAAAATGGGTAAAGAACCTAAATGTCCGATGGGAAACCATAAAAATTCTAGAAGAATCCAAAGGCAACAAAATCTCAGACATATGTTGAAGCCATTTCTTCACTGATACAGCTCCTAGGGCACTTGAAACTAAAGAGAAAATGAACAAGTGGGACTACATCAAAATAGAAAGCTTCTGCACAGCAAAAAAACCATCAACAAAACAATAAGAAAGCCCACTGAGTGGGAAAACATATTTACCAACGTCATATCTGATAGAGGCCTAATATCCAAAATTTATAGGGAACTCATACAACTTAACAAAAAGAAGATAAACAACCCAATCAAAAAATGCGCAAAGGATCTAAATAGACACCTTTCACAAGAGGACATTCAGAAAGCCAAGAGACATATGAAAACATTCTCATAGTCACTAATCATCTGAGAGTTGCAAATCAAAATAACAATGAGGTACCATCTCATACCTGTCAGACTGGCTATATTCAAGAAATCAACAAATGACAAGTGCTGGAGAGGATGTGGAAAAAAAGGTACTCTCGTGCACTGCTGGTGGGAATGCAGACTGGTGCAGCCACTATGGAAGACAGTATGGAGTTTCCTCAAAAATAAAAATGGAACTCCCATTTAACCCTGTGATTCCTCTTCAAGGAATATATCCCAGGAAAGCAGAAACACCAATCAGAAAGGATATATGCACCCATTTGTTCATAGCAGCACAATTCACCACAGCTAAGATCTGGAAACAGCCTAAGTGTCCATCAGTAGAAGAATGGATTAGAAAACTGTGGTACATCTACATGATGGAATACTATGCTGCTGTAAAAAAGAAGGAACTCTTACCATTTACAACGGCATGGATGGAAGTGGAGAGCATTATGCTAAGTGAAATCAGCCAGTCAATGAAGGAAAAATACCATTCAAGGATAATAAAGACCATTATAAACTCATGAGCAATAATAGATACAGAGGCAGAGCTGCCTCAAACTGATTGTCAAACTGCAGCGGGAAGGCCAGAGAGGGTTGGGGGGCAGGAGGGAGAAGGGTAAGAGATCAACTGAAGGACTTGTATGCATGCATATAAGCATAACCAATGGACATAAGGCATTGGGGGTAGGGGAGGCCAGGGGATTGTCAAAGGCGGGGGGGGGGGGGTACATATATGTGATAAACTTTGTAATATTTTAAGCATTATAACAATTTAAAAAAATGTTAAATAAATAAATAAATATCTAAAACATGTCCAACTCATTATTTTCTAGTCTTTTGGTGATCCTGTAAAATGTATGCCCACTCTCGAGATTGTTATTAAAAGTATTATTTTTGCCATGTTTTTATTTCCCAGTCCATCATTTAAAATTTGGATACATGAGTCATTCCTCACAATTTAAGGAATATTATTGTCTAGCTTAAGAGAAGTCGCACCCCACCCAATTTTGGACTGAGCCTCTTGGACTGAGCCCCATCACTTTACAGATGCGATAGAATAAACCCAAGACTGTTTTTCTTTATAAGATGGTGAAAATGACACAAGGGAAATTGACAGGCTGTATTTAGGAAACAAGATCAGTGTCTCCATAATAATAGGCTGTTCTTAAATAATAATGACCATATTCCAAAGTAAATACTAAAGCCAATGAAAGCCAGTAAGTTTTCTCTACTGCAAAATTTGCCAAAGTAAATGACTTAGATGGTGATAATTGGTTTTGAAATCTCAAAATTGTAAAAACTTAAATAAAAAGTTGTAACTAAATTGAAGGCTTTGTGGTGAAGCTTTTCAGTAATAATTATAAATAAATATATTGATGGTGAGGGTGAAGTCACTGAGGAGAGGGCTGACTGCACTCTCTGTTGGAGGAAAGGGCCAGTGGATCTTCTCCCTGTAAAAGCAGAGAACCTGGAAAAGCAATCTTAGATGTTATCTTTTAAGGAAAAATGTGGTGGTTTTAAAATTCAAATGGCTGCAGACCTGTTACCTTCCTCCCCCTACTTCTTAGGCAAACTCATATGTGTAAGCATACCCTTTCAAAAATAACTTAAAGCTTTGGAGTTTGCTAAATTAAGTAACAAAAATTTTTAAATCCCCAAATATTTTGAAATAAAAATATATTGAAATATTAATCTGAGTTTGCCTTATATGAAAACCTAAAAAAGAGATTTGAACCTATTAATTAAACTAGAGGCCCGATGCACATAAATTTCTGCACTTGGGGGGTTCTTCAGCCTGGCCTGTGCCCTCTCTCAGTCTGGGAGCCCTTGGAGGAGGTCCACTTGCCAGCAGGGAGCAGGGCTAAGCTGCAGTCGGACAACCTTAGTGCTGCTGAGGAGGCAGGAGAGTCTCCCACCACCACCGCTGTGTTGGCAGCCATCAGCCTGTCTTGTGGCTGAGCAGAGCTTGCCCTGAGGTAGTGCACTGTCCACCAGGGCAGGACCTGCATTGAGCGTCTGCCCGCTGGTGGTCAGTGTGTGTCATAGTGACCTTTCATTCCCAGTCGTTCTGCAGTTAGGGTCAGTATGCATATCACCCTTTTATTATATAGGATAGGTCTTAAATAATTTTATTTGAAATATATCCTTTTAAATGTGAAGGTATTACTATCCTAAGAAATGCTAAGTATTTAACTTGCCACCTAAAATTTAATGCTTCTAAAAGTTAAAAGTTCAAATTAAATTGGGAGAAATTATATGGTTGTAATGATAAAATGCACAAAGTTTAGAAATTCAATTTTAATAAAAATAATTTTTGCATTTCCTCTGGAAAAATTCAGTAGTTCAACATATATCATAGTCCTTATGTGTGCTACACATCATAAAATTTCAAGCTAGGATATAATATATATTGGCCCAATTAAAAAGCAGGATTAACACTATGGTCTGAACCAAATTGTTAATATAAAAAACAGTTTAAATTTAATTGATATATTTTAGAATAATTATATGTATAATAAATGTATAACATAATCTTTCGATTATACATACATATTTTGATAGTCTTTCCATGTTAAAGTTCAAGACTTTAACCAAGAGATAGCTCTGTAACATTTCAAGGGCCCTGGAATAATGCAATAATTTTCTCTCATTTTAAAAGAAATATTTTTAAACCAGATTAGGCTGATCTAATATACTTGAAATCTCCTGAAGCTTCATCAAATAAAAATAACTGTGTTCTATTTACATACACGTATTTTAAATGTTATAAAAGTTTCAACCTCTAAGGAAGGGCAGGACAAAGTTGCTGAATACTTCTTAGGCAACACTGGATTATTCAGCAGCAGAATTTTAAGATGGGAGCCCTGACAGCCTGATCTTTAGATAGGCCCAGGGGTAGTGCAACATCTGGACTTCATAGGTCAAATGTATAAGTTTACTTACTTTGCTTTATCAATAAAGATGCATACTTTATTCACGTAATAAATTATCTTTTTACAATATAATCAAGGTCTCATATAAACTCAGTTATTTTATGTCCAGATTCAGGATCCCCATGGGACCACATCAGGGAGCCTGCCCTGTCAGATGCAAAAGCATATGAGTCTTTATTCAAACCGGGCTTGGCTCCCATACCCTCCTTACTGACGCAGAAGCAAGTGGCAGAAAGAGCTAGCCTCAATCCTCCCTTCTCAATCAGACCAATAAGCAATGGCATTTAGTTACCACAATTACATAATTTTTCCCAATTTAATCTGAACCTTAAACTTTTAGCTGGCAATTCAAATATTCAGCATTTATCAATCAGTAACATCTTTAAGAATAAGCTTTAAAAATGAAAGACATACTTAACCAACAGATTTCTTCCCTCTAGATTTCTCATGAGGCAAATTAGAGTAAACTTTACTTTTTACTTTCAAGAAGCTCTGGAAAAACACATTTGAGCCTTGCAAAACATGTTCTAGTCTACCTGGTCTTTTCAGATGTAAATTAACCACATTCTTTTAAGATTTTGCTACAGGTGGGAAGTGACAAAACCCTTCCTTCATTAGATATTGCTGCGGGAATCCAGCCTTAACACCCTTCGTTAGCATTTAAAAACTGTTCTTAATTATGGAAATGCCAATCTTTCTGCTTGAATCTAGCTAGCATATTTTTTTTTTCCTTTGGGTAAATAATCTTTCTTGGGCTCCATCCTGCACATTTGCAAAGAGACTCCAGCTCAAAACTCTATCCAAACTCGGATTATGCACGCATTAGTTTTAAGCCAGATTTTCTCCTTACACATGCACAGAAATCCCAGACGTGTTTACTTGCGGAGGGGGTCACCTGTTTTCACAGATCCTCACTCAGATGCCCACCTGACAGAAGTCAAGGAGCCACACAAAGGAGAGGAGAAGGCAGGCCCCCTCCCTCTACACTCACACACATTCACCAGACATTCATTCAGAGCTTATATGATTCATCCAATTCCTAACAATTTCCAATTGCTGAGGGAGCTCTAAAGCCTCCCCAATCTCCGTGAAATGATCAATCACAATACCCAAAGGTCCAGTCTGAGTCCATCCCATAATGTCTGTCCAGCAAGTCCACAAAATAAGACGGAAAAAAAATAAAAAACACAGACAACTAAGGGCCCAATAGTACGGTCTTCCAACTCTGTGGAAGCACAACCAGAAAGTAGATGATGGCCATGCACAGAGACCCGCCACATGTCAGATTGAAGGGGTTTCCCCATCCCTACAGTTCGAGGATCAGAGCGTCCTCCGACTCCTCCCGCCAGAGGTCCTCCAGTGCGTCCACCTAAACCGTATTGGACTCTACATATTTCAGAAACGAGCTCATACAGAACAGAGCACACAACGACACAGACACCTATCTCAATCAATCAGACTCTCCTGATCGGGGGTCCCTCAATGGTCTTGGGGATCCCAGACGAGCCCCCAAATGTTATGGGGTTCAGGATCCCCATGAGACCACACCAGGGAGCCAACCGTGTCCGATGCAAAAGCATAAGAGTTTTTATTCGACCCAGGCTTGACTTCCCTACCCTTCTTACTGACGCAGCAGCAAGTGGCAGAGAGAGGTAGTCCTGTGGGAAGAGGGGTTTTATAGGGGGTTGGAGTAAGGGGAGGGGAAAGGACTGTGGGCCCTGCCGATTGGCCAGGCGCAAGTCGGTGTCTTGTTACACAGGATGTGGTCATATCTATGGCGCGCACTTCTATTTATTGTCATTGGTTAGTATAAAGAATTCCTGGGTGTGGCTAGCAGAGGCTTGGGCTTTTGGGAAGAAGCCCTGCTGAGTACATGGCTGCCCCAAAATGGAGGATCCAGGGTAAGATGGGGGGTGTAGCCCTTACACTGGCGCAAGATGGAGGGCATAGTACTCGCCCTTTCAAGTTATGTGAGAAGCAGATATTCTATTATCAATTGGTTCTAACACAGTCCAGAGTAATATTTCTAAACCTATGCAAATGAGTGCCACACAAAAGAATGCTGTTTAAAAGTAAATTTTAAGTCAAGTAAAAAGGAGAAATTTGTAAATCACTTCTACTACTATTTACAACGAAAAAAAAACTTATTTGCCCTAACCGGTTATGCTCAGTGGATAGAGCGTCAGCCTGTGGACTCAAAGATCCCATGTTCCATTCTGGTCAAGGGCATGTACCTTGGTTGTGGGCACATAACCTGCGGGCAGTGTGCAGGAGGCAGCTGATCAATGTTTCTCTCTCATCGATGTTTCTAACTCTCTATCCCTCTCCCTTCCTCTCTGTAAAAAGTCAATAAAAATATATTTAAAAAACACAAAAATACTCATTAAGCATTAAATATCACCATTAATAAGACACCATAAGTAGAAAAGATAGTTAGTTTTACTTAATCTGTATGCATTAGAATATTGGCCACAATACTACTCTCATTGGTATTTCTAAAAAGCAACCAACTTTGTAGCTCTATTTAAAACAAAGAAAAAGACTTTAAAATAAACTCCATAACTGTGGCCTAGAAATAATCTGGAAGAAAAAACAGAAGGAGATTTCCGTAAAATATGTATAAAACTGCAATTACAAACAAATGTATTAGGCCTCAAAAAGAAAACAATTTGCATTTTGTCTCCCTAAAAAAAAAAAACTTATGTCAATATACTCAAAGACTGATAGCAGAAATCCAATTAGTGTCATTTACTGTCCCATCTCAATGACAAAGGAAGTTAGGAAATAAGCCTTATTTTAGACTGATTTAAATTAGCAAATGAAAATAAAAGAATATTCAGGGGAACTTAGTTGTAATAAGCAGAAACCTATTCCTGGAGCAGTCACTGTTTTTACTGATTGTTCATCTCATGGTAAATCTGCTTATACTGCAATGAATTCAGACCAAGTCATTCAGACCAATCATACTTCTGTGCAAAGAATCGATTTAGAAACTATCAAGGTTGACTTGCAGGATTTCCAAAAGCCTCTTCATATTATCTCTGATCTGCCTATGCTGCCGCCTTGGTAAACCCAACTGCAACTACTCAATTAAAATGGCTCAGTGACCGAAGCCTTTCTATACTATTAAACAAGTCCTGGTCCTTTAACAAAAGGAAAGGCATAGGCCTATCAGTTAGTTATTTTATTAATCAGGTCACAGAATTTCACAAGCTTTTACATCAGCCTCTCAAAATATTGTACAGCAGGCAAAACAGATTATCAATGCCCTCCTTGCATGTTACATCTGCTACAACGGCCTCTAAAATCCCAACTGGAAAAACAAAAGTGGGGGAATAGTGAAGAAATCTCCTGTAAGTAGACCACACCAAGCCTTAATTACTTTAAATTTTCCCCTTGTAATGCTGATGGCAAGACACCCATGGAATTACACTGGTGTCAGAATAAGTCAAAGCAAAATGGTCTGGTTAATGGAAGGGTCCCTTTATTAACCTTCGGTCGAGGATATGACTGTGTATTTCCAGAAAACTCCTCAAAGCCTGTGTGGATGCTTGCAACATGAATCTGAGAGAGGAACTGAACAGACTACTCCAACCACAGATAACATTGGCCCCAAGCAACATATTGAGGAGATAGAGGAGAAACAGTCCAGAGATGGGTGATGGTGAAGACGCCTTGCCATGCTAACAGTCATCTGCTGTGCTTAGGTGCCATGGCTCTTGACAAAGCCAAAAGAGGTCAGACCTGCATTGTCATTTCTCACCTTTTGTCCACCATCCAGAACTCGAACATCATTGCTGTCATGTCACAAGGGAACAGTGACTGGAAAGGGACCTATAATGAACTTACAGCCCAAAAAGAAGCCTACTATGTGCTAATTTCTTAAATACCTGAAAACAATATTAAAAAGGACATGAAGGAACTAAATCCTTTTCATTGAATCTCCTTACATTTGCTTTTTATAATAACCAATATTGTCTTTCTTTCTTGTTCTTCTCTGTTTACTTCTAATCTGAAGATATAAAATGAATAGTCTTAAAAGAATCTAAGCCCAGCAAATGGCATACAGCTTTCTAAATTAATTAAGAAAACAGAAAGGGGGAAATGTTGGGAAAAGACCAACAGTAGTCCCACAGAAGGCAAATGGACTTTGATATTCAGCATGGCTGAAAATCAACATTTTGTTACCCTGCTGTGGGAAAAATGGCTGAAGGCAACCTCCTAACATCACAATACTTTTATTGTTTATCAAACTTTACCTTTGATATGCCTCTTTACTTTGCTACAGGGCAAATGTGTATTCAAGTAAATAAAAGCTTTTTGTCCTGGGATTCTGAGAGCCACTCCACTAGAGACAAAAGCAGTACACAAAAACGAAGAGATAATAAAGATCAGAACAGAAAGAAATGGCGTAGGGATGAAAAATATAATTCATAAGTCAATGAAACCAAGAGCTGGTTCTTTGAAAGAATAAACAACATTGATGAACCTCTAGTAAGGCTCAGCAAGAAACTAAGAGAGAGGACCCAAATAAACAAAAACAGAAATGACAGAAGTGAAGTAACAAATGATCCCACAGATATACAAAGGATTGTAAAAAAATTACAATGAACAACTCTACTACAACATACTGGATATGCTCCACAAAATGGACAAATTCCTACAAAAAGACAAGTTTTCAAAACTCAATCAGGAAGAAGCAAAAATCCTGAAAAGACCAATAAATACTGATACAATTGAAACAGTAATCAAAAAGCTTCCAAAAAACAAAAGCTCTGGACCAGATGGCTTCTCAGGGGAATTTACCAAACATTCAAAGAAGGAGTAAAACCAACATTTCTCACACTATTTCAAATAATTCAAGAGGATGGCATACTTCCAAGCTCTTTTTATGAAGCCAGCATTACCATAATCCCAAAACCAGAAAAAGACACCACAAAGAAAGTGACTTACAGGCCAGTATTCCAGATGAATATTGATGCTGCAATCCTCAACTAAATTCTAGCACACCAGATTCAGCATTACATTAGAAAGATCATACACCATGACCAAGTGGGATTTATTCAGTGGATGCAAGGATGGTACAATATCCGCAGATCAATGAACGTGAAACATCACATAAACTATTTGAGGGAGAAAAACCACGCAATCATACCAATTGGTGCAGAAAACCCATTTGACCAAGTACAACAGCCTTTTCTGATAAAAACACTCAGCAAAGTAGGAGTAGAAGAATTATCTTCCCACATAAAAAAAGCCTTATATGACAAACCTATAGCCAACATCATACTCAATGGGCAAAAACTAAATCCATTTCCCTCTAAAACAGGAACAAGGCAGGGATGCCCACTTTCACCACTCCTTTTCAACACAGTACTGGAAGTCCTAGTCACAGTGATCTCACAAGAAAAAGAAATAAATGGTTCCCAAATTGTAAAAGAAGAAGTAAAGTGTCACTACTTGCAGATGACATGATACTGTACATAGAAAACAGCAGACACTCCTTCAAAAATTTAGTAAACTTATTAAATGAATTCGGTAATGCAGCAGACTACAAAATTAATGCCAAGAAATATATGGCATTTTTATACAACAATAGTGAACTTACAGAAAGAGAGATTGAAAAAAGAATCACATTTATCATCCCACCAAGAAAATTAAGATACCTATGGATAAACTTAGCTAAGGAGGTAAAAGACCTCCGCTCAGAAAATTAGAAGATGTTGAAAAAAGAGATAGAGGAAGACATAAACAGATGGAAGAACATACCTTGTTCATGGATTGGTAAAAACAACATCATTAAAATGGCAATACTACCCAAAGCAATTTATAGATTCAATGCACTCCGCATTAAAACACCAACAGCATATTTCACAGACCTAGAAGCAACTCTCCAAAAATCCATATGGAATAAAAAAAGACCACGAATAGCGGCAGCAATCCTGAGAAAAAAGAACAAAGTAGGGGGGATCTCAATACCAGATATAACACTGTATTACAAAGCTACTGTGCTCAAAACTGCTGGACACTCGCACAAGAAGAGACATATAGACCAATGAAATAGAATAGAGAACCCAGAAAACAATCCAAACCAATAAGCTCAAATAATATTTGACAAAGGAGGCAAACTCATACAATAGATATAAGACAGTCTCTTCAATAAATGGTGCTGGGAAATTTGGTCAGACACATGAAAAAAATGAAACTAGGCCACCAACTTACAACATGCACAAAATTAAGCTCAAAATGGATAAATGATTTAACACATAAAGCTGTAAACTATAAAAATATTAGAGGAAGTCACTGGCAGTAGAGTCTCAGATATATGCTGAAGCAATATCTTCACTGACCCAGCTCCTGGGACAATGGAAAATAAAATAAACAAATGGGACGACAACAAAATAAAAAGCTTCTTCATAGCAAAAGAAACCATCAACAAGACAACAACAAAGCCCACTGCACGGGAGAACATATTTGCCAATGTTCTCTCTGATAAGGGTTTCATCTCCAACATTTAAAGGGAACTCATACAACTTAACAAAAGGAAGATAAACAACCCAATCACAAAAATGGGCAACAGACCTAAATAGGTACTTTTCCAGAGAGGACTAAAGAAGGCCAAGAGACACATGAAAACAGCCTCAGAGTCACTAGTCATCAGAGAAATGCAAATCAAAACAAGAATGAGGTACCACCTCACATCTGTCAGAATGGCTATTGTCAACAATTCAACAAAGGGAAAGTGCTGGTGAAGATTGGGGGAAAGAGGAACCCTCCTTCACTGATGGTGGAATGCAGACTGGTGCAACCACTATGGAGAACAGTATGGAGTTTCCTCAAAAAACTAAAAACAACTCCCATTTGACCCAGTGATCCCACTTCTGGGAATATATCCCACAAACCTAGAATTACCAATCAGAAATGATACATGCACCTCTATGTTCACTGCAGCACAATTTACAATAGCTAAGATTTGATAACAGCTTAAGTGCTGGTCAGCAGATGAGTGGGTTAAACAACCATGGTACATCTACACAGTGGAATAGTATGCTGTCGCAAAAAAGGAAGGAGCACTGACAATTTTGCCAACAGAAGGGTTACATAATGCTGATTTTCAGCCCTGCAGAATATC
This sequence comes from Myotis nattereri, assembly GCF_964212035.1. Taxonomy (NCBI): domain Eukaryota; kingdom Metazoa; phylum Chordata; class Mammalia; order Chiroptera; family Vespertilionidae; genus Myotis; species Myotis nattereri. Next base: position 19,304,972 of record NC_138094.1, on the reverse strand, counting down.
AAAGTCCATTAGCCTTCTATTGGACTTCTCGCATTGACATGTTCACTACTGTTCGTCTTTACCCCAGCATTCCCCCCCCTCTTTGTTTTATTAATTAGTTTAGAAAGGTCTATGCCATTTGCAGGGCTCAGATCCTTTTAAGACTTTTCAATCTGCATCTTCAGACAAGAAGTAAACATAGAAGAACAAGAAAGAGAGGCAATAGTGGTTATTCTGAAAAGGAACTGTAGGAAGATTCAATGAAAATGATCGAGGTCTTTCATGTCCTTTTAAGTATCATTGTCAGGTATTTAAGGAATTAGTTCTTTGTAGACTTCTTTCTGGGCTGTCAGTTCTTTATGGGTCCCATTCCCAGTCACTGTCCCCTTGTGACATGCAGCAGTGATGTTCAAGTTCTGGATGGTGGACAACAGTGAGAAATGACATTGACTTTTTTGGCATTGCCCAGGGAAACCTGTACTGATGCACAGATGATGAGTGCTACCTTGGCAGGGTGTCTTTACCATCCCGCATCTCTGGATGTTTCTCATGTCAGTATAGTGCTAGGGCCACTGCTATCTGTGCTAGGAGTAGTTTGTTCAGTTCCTCTCTCAGATTCATGTTGCAAGAATCCACACAGGCTTGGAGGAGTTTTCTGGAAATACACAAGCATGTCCTCGACCAAAGGTTAATAAAGGGACCCTTCCATAAGCCAGACTCGGTATCTTTCCATTTAACCAGACCATTTTGCTTTGGCTTATTCTTTCACCAGTGTCTTCCCATGGGTGTCTTGCCATCAGCATTGCAAGGGGGAAAAATATTGAAGTAATTAAGGCTTGGTGTAGTCTACTTACAGGAGATTTCTTCACTATTCCCCCACTTTTGTTTTTAAAGTTGGGATTTAGAGGCCGTTGTAACAGATGTAACATGCAAGGGGGACTTTTCTTGATAATCTGTTTTGCCTGCTGTACATTATTTTGGCAGGCTGATATAAATAAAAGCTGATGAGATTCTGTGGCCTGTTTTAATAAAATAAGTAATTCATAGGCATATGCATTTCCCTTTGTTCAAGGACCAGGACTTGTTCAAATAGAACAGCTAGGCTTTGGTCACCTAGCCATTTTAATTGAGTAGCTGAAGTTTTGTTTACCAGGCCGGCAGCATAGGCAGATCAGAGATAATATGAAGAGGCTTTTGGAAATCCTGCAAGTCAGCCTTGTTAGTTTCTAATTCAATTCTTTGCACAGAAGTATGACTGGTCTGAATGACTTGGTCTGAATTCATTGCAGTATAAGCAGATTTACCATGAGATGCACTATCAGTAAAAACAGAGACTGCTCCAGGAATAGGTTTCTGCCTATTACAACTAAGTTCCCCTGAATATTCTTTTATTTTTGTTTGCTAATTTAAATCAGTCTAAAATAAGGCTTATTTCCTAACTTCCTTTGTCCTTGGATGTGGACACTAAATGACACTAATTGGATTTCTGCTATCAGTCTTTGAGTATATTGAAATAAACTTTGTTTAGGGAGGCAAAATGCAAATTGTTTACTTTTTGATGCTTAATATATTTATTTTTAATTACAGTTTTCTAGATATTTGAAGGGAATCTCCTTCTGCTTTTTTCCCCAGAGTTTTTCTAGGCCATATTTGTGGAGTTTCTTTTAAAAGCCTTTTTTTTTTTCTTTTAAAGAGAGATACAAACTTAGTTGCTTTTTAGAAATACAAATAGGAGAGATATTCAAACAAGATGCAAGCATTTACCATGTACATAGGTGGGAAGAATTAACATGATTAAAATGTCCGTGTAACCCAAAGAAATCTGTAGATCTCAGGCAATCTCTATTAAAATAAAAACGGCATAAATCATAGATCCAAAACAAGTACTGGAAAATGTATAAGCAACCAAAGAAGACTCTGAGTAGGTGGAGAAATCTTGAGAAAAAAAAAAAAAAAACAATATTGGAGGGCTCACAATACTGGAAATCAAGTTGTACTACAACGCCATTGCTAACTAAAGAGTCTCCTACTGGCACAAAAACTGACATATTGACCAATGGGACAGAATAGGGACCTCAGAAATCACTCAGAGCCATTAAGCTCAATTAATAGTTGACACAGGGTGAATGGGAATATAATGGAATAAAAACAGTGTGTTCAATAAATGGTGTTGCTAAAATTGGACAGGTAAATGCAGAAAAATTAAGCTATATCTCTTACTTACACCTATACTATAGAATAAACCCATAAGGGGGAATAAAGTACTTAAATATGAGTTGTGATACCATAAAAATCCTAAGGTAAGACTTACGCAGCAAAATCTCACTCTTCTAGCAGAGTTTTCACAGACACTTTGCCTAGGGCTAGAGAAAGAAATGAAAAACAAAAGAGATGGACTGCATCAAAATAGAAAGCTTCTGCACAGAAAAAGACACAAGCATCAAGTTGAAAAGAGAAACTACTCTATGGGAAAACGTATTTGCCCATAATGAATCTGATAAGGCAGCATTTTTCCAAAATACATAAAGACCTTACACAAATTCATAAAATGAACACAAACATTTCATGCAAAAATGGGCATAGGACCTGAATAGTCACTTCTCGCACGAGGATGTAAAAAGGGCCAAGGCACATATGAAAAAATGCTCAACATCACTAACCACCTGAGACTTGGAAATGAAAATGACAATGATGCACCACCTGGTCAATGCCAGAACAGTCATCATGAATAAATCAATAAACAGCAAGTTTGGAGGGGACGCAGACTTTTGTAACCACTATAGAACACAGGGTGGAGATTCTTACACGTGTTAAAAATAGAAGCACTGTTTTATCCAGGAACAGAGGTCTAGGAATGATACCCTAAAAATCCCCAAATACCATTCAGAAAGAATATATGCACCCCTGTGTTTATGGCAGCATTCTTTACAAAAACTAGGAAGGGGAAACAGTCCTAGTACCCATCAATAGAGGAGTGAATAAAAAAGCTGTGCTATGTTTCCAGGATTGGAACACTATGTAGGTATAAAAAAGAAGGATATCTTTTCCTTTGAGACTGCAGGAATCCTGGGATCGTTATGTAGGTGACCTAAACCAGTCAGAGAAGGACAGATGTCTCATTATTGCATGCACTTATATGTGAAATTCAATGACAAAATCAACTGATGGATAAAATAGAACCAGAGGCATGGAAACGTGGAAAAGACTCATGAACCTCAAAAAGAAGTGGGGTAGCTGTGTTGTGAAGAGATTAACCAAAGGACCTTTATTCATACATATGTCGCCCTTAGACACATGTAACAGGGTGTTGAAAGGCCAGGGTAAGGCTGGCACCTGGCACAGTGGACACTGGGGGCAAAATCGGGCAGGGGATCAGTAATATTTTCAACAATAATAAGGATACAAAATAAAAATACACATTGTTAAAAATAAGCTTGTGTATGTTGCTTCACTTGAATATTTGAAAGGCTGTGCAATAAAAATTATGTTCTTTGGCTTATAACTAATTTTTTGCTATGTGCGTATTTTTTACCATTTATAGAACAATGGTGGAGGTAGAGAGACCTAGGAAGTTGTTTGTATGAAGCCTGGGTATACAGAGCAATGAAAAAACACTTGAAAGAGAGTTTGGAAAATTTGGTCCTTTAAGAGAAGTTATATCTTTGAATGCCTACCTGCTCAGACTAAACATATAGCAAATAGTAACATGGACCACTTAAGTTAAGAGTACTTTGTGTTCTTCAAAGTATTATTATAACTATATTTTTCTCTATTCTGTTGTGAAAGCACTTCTAGAAATGAGTTAATGTGTTTGTTATAGGGCACCCCAAAGCCAGAGATGATGTAATTGGACAGCCCCTTGAATGGAAGGGAGAGCACTTCCTACCCCTCCCCCCTCAGGTCTTTGCATGTACATGAGAAGAAATTTAGCAGAGCGATAGTCAGCAGCATTTTAGTAACACCAAGGACTATGTAAAAGAGCAAAGCTAGCAAATTTATTTAAAAAAGCAATGGAATAACTATGGAAATTCACCTTTGGTAAAGCAAAGGTGTGCTCTTAACTACTCTGGCTTCCCCAGTGGGATTCAAGGGAATTTATAAATCTCTCATTCTATAGGATTCAAGGTTCCTCTGCCCAGTATCTTGAGCACAGACTGCATTTCAAGGTCTCCTTTTACTGGTCATAGCTGTCTCAGAGTTGATGAGGATGTCTGACAATTTTTATCTTGGCAAGTCCCAAGGCTGTTGATGCTTTGCTTAGTGAGTGAGATAAAGTCCCCTTTCCCCCCTTTACCCAAGGCAGCAAGCTGGTTTGTTTAGTGGGCAAGACAAAACTGCCCCTTCTGGATAACCTCCTCTCTCACTCCCACCTTAGAAGTTCCAGGGTGATTTTGCTATATAGTCTGTAATGTGGGAAGAGAGGTATTAACCACTTGGGCTCAGGTGTCCCTGGCTGGGGAGGATTAAGGACTTTCCACAAGCTGTACAAACTGGCCAGGCTTGATTTTCTTGTCTCAGTTTCTCTATTCCACTTGCCCAAGAATTAATCTACCTACTTGCAAACATGTTACATATTAATTTGAATGTTACATGTTAATTTGAATGTTTCTCTTTTATTATATAGGATTGGGTGTTGTATTTTGTCAATTGCTTTTTCTGCATCACTTGATATGAATATGTCTCAATTTGATTAAAATAGAGGCCTAATGTTTGAAACTCGTGCACTTGGGGGCAGGAGGTGGGTGTCCCTCAGCCAGGGCTGTGCTCTCTGACAGTTCTGGAGCCCTTGGGGAATGTCTGGCTATGGAAGGGGGCCTAAGGCATCAGTCGGATATCATTAGCACTGCCATGGAAGCCAGAGAGGCTCTTGCCATCACTGCTATGCTTGCGGGTTTTGAGCTGGGCTTTTCCATGAGTGTTGTTCCCTTTTGGGATCTAAGGGATTACCAGGGGGCTGCTCCTGCATTGAGTGTCTGCCCTCTTGTGGTCTGTGTGTGTCATAGCGACTGGTCATTCCACTGTTCTATCAATTTGCATATTAGCCTTTTATTATATAGGATTAAGGGGCTCTGTGAGAATTTCTCAAAACCTTAGAGATATTGAAAAATTTCTAAGAGGATATATTTTATGTGGAATGTGTCATTTAAATTCTAAATTCCAGAGGGTTTGATAAAGGAGGGAGCAAGAAACAAGTCCAGAAGCTTTGTTTTTATTACCTTTGAGAATCCTGAAGATGCGACAGATGCCGCCAAAGAAATGAACGGAAAAGTAAGTCTTTTAATAAAATTCTAGCACTGTGGTTCCAGTAACAGTATTTCTAGGTTCCCTTCTTATTTTCAACATTCCATAATACAATATGAGCCATGATTATTTAGCCATCACTTTTCTTTTTGTCTCAAAAGTGCTGGACTTTGGGGTTGGAAGGATGTGGAAATGTCCTTTCTGCATAGCAATATACTACATTAAACTTAGTTACCTCTGTATATGAATACACATGGAATCAGGCTTTAAGCCTTCAGAGACCTTTCTAATTTAGAACAGCCTGAACCCCCACCCCCTAGAAAGATAATGACAGCAGAAATAAGGTCACTGTTGGTAAAAAGTTAATGCAAATGATGCAAACATTTCCATAGCATATAAACATCCACAAAGACAAGTTGGAAAATGTGACTTCCCTGTACTTTTCACAAAACGGTCTTGAAAAGTTGGTATGTGTAGTTCCTTTACCCTCAAGTTGGTATGCATTTTTTTAAACGTATTTGTAGTGATTTCAGAGAGCAAGGGAGAGGGAGAGAGAAATAGAAACATGAATGATGAGAGAGAATCATTGATTGGCTGTAATCTCCTTATTCCCCACTGGTGATTGAGCCAGTGACTTGGGCTTGTCCCCTGACCAGGAATGGAATGGGGACAATCCAAGCTCACAATTGGATGTTCATCCCTCACAGAGTCACAGCAGGTGGGCTAGGTATTTCGTTCTTGAAGGCAGGAAATGATGTGAGTTAGGAGATTGGGTGTGCCATAACTAATTGACTTTCCCGCCCCTAACTTTTCTCTGGTTAATTATTTTTAAAGTGTGCAACAAGACTGATTTTTGTAAAATGTAAATATCCTGATTTATTTTAAAGTAGTTCCTTTTATTGGGTCTTTAATGTGCCAGTGATGGAAATAGTCTTATTTCTCTTTAATCTTAAAGTCTAGCCAATGTAAGTGTATCCTATATCCTTCAAAGTTGCCTGAGGTTGTTGCTCAAGTATTCCTTAATATTATCCTCAAAGTCACTCCATTAGGGCCTCTTTTTGGGAACATATTTTCTTTGGTTCTGTTATATTTCCAGATACAGTGGGGCCTTGACTTATGAGTGTCCCATCTAACTAGTGTTTTGAGATCCCAGCCGTCTCTTGGCCTACTGTTTGCTTTGAGTTGCAAGCTAAAATTTGGGTTACAAGCCAGCTTCAGATGTCCCACCGCTAGTTGGCGCAGGGAACCTCACAGTGAACACCCAACATCAACCCAGCATCATGTGTCTCACTCGTTTGTCTCACTCGTTCACTGTTGATTTGACATACAGGTATGCTTTTGCTACACTTTTGATCTTGTATTTATGTTAATTTGTGTGTATACTCATTGTGCCATATATTAAGTTGTTGATCTTCAATGACTTTTAGTACATAAATCAATTATGTCCCTATCCTTTATTTGGAGAGATTGTTTTATGATATATTGAAGGAGGTCAGTACATATTGATCCCTTTACTTTACTTTACCTTTTAGGGTTTGGTGCCAGCCAAGAGTTGGATTTGTCCCATGATTTTTCTTGAGTTCAGAAGTCCATTCATTTGATTTATGAAGAATAGTTGATGTTGTTTTCCTAGTTTCTAAGCAGAGGAAAATGTAGTTTGTGTAGATATTATTCCTAAGTGCCTTCTTCCATGTGATATTTAATAGCCGACACACTGTGCTGCATAATGATTATGAATAAGACTAACTCCTCATTTATTGGACACTTATTTTCTACCAAAGTCCTGGTGCATGGATTCATGCACAGATGAGGTCTAGTTGCCCCAGCCCCAATGAATCGGATCAGAGCAAGGCCTGTCAGGAGAAGGAGACTGTAGGAGATTGGCCAGCAATCCCCACCCCACTATTGGTGGTGTCGCTGGCTGTGGTGAAGTGCCAAGTTGATCTGGGTGGTGGGGGTTGACCATGGATGGGGCCGGCCCTCAGAGGGGCACTCTCTGTTCCCAAATAAGATGGGGGGGGGGGGAGTGGCAATCTGGTCTAGTGGCCTGGTGGAGAGGCCATAGGTGGTTGGCCAGGCAGTCTTGCTCCTGACCTCAGTGGGAGACCAATGGGAAAGGGCTGGCTGGAGGGAGGGGTGGTGGACTAATTTATGTGGTGGGTGTCTATTTGGGGCAGTGCCAGCCAGGGGGAGTGGCCACAGTCAGTTGGCTGGCCTGCCCTGCCCTTGATTAGGGTCAGGCGACAAATTTGGGGTGAGGCTGGGCAGACAGAGGGTCTGCAGAAGGGGTGGCCTAGGCCGGCCTCTCCCTATTGGGGTGGACTGAGATTAGGGTCCGGGATGGTAGTGGAGGAGGGGAGAGTTGGCTGGCCTAGGCCTCCCCCAGTGCAGGCTGGATCCTTGACCATAGTGGGCCTCATAGGACCTGTTGTTCTTGTTGTTAGGGCATTCCAGTCACTGGCTTTTTAAATTTAGATAGATAGATAGATAGAAAAAATAACAAATACGCAATAAAAGTAAGAAAGTATAATCATGGACAAAAAAGACAAGAGGAAAAGTATGGGAGGTAATTGTATTTAGAGGTAGTATGGGCAAGGCATAGTGTTTCTATTCATAAAATTAAGGGGATCAAGGGATGTTTGCTGAATATCAAACATTGGGAAGGAAGCAGTGGTGCACAACTCTGTGTAAAATATTTTGCACCCAGAAAGCTCAAGTGATTATTTTAGGTGGCTGTTTCTAGAACTGTGTCTAGTGGCTGTTTAGTTTGTGTCCCTGCCCATCATTGCGAGACATCTTGGTGGAATATGTGACTTCAGATTTGTTTCCAAAAATTTGTTTCCAGACATCCAAAGAGTTTTATGTGGAGCAATTACAATGACCTGATCTATGTTTACTCAAGTTACATTGATTTAGCTAAAAGATCAACCATCATGATGTTATTGGGAGACTGAGGAATTTTTGTATGTTAGCCAAGTACTATATTTAAAGGTATATTTCTAGGAACTCATCTTTTCATATTCTTTATTCTATCAAGTATTACATATAGTATTATATATGTCTCCTTCTCCCCACATTGTGCCCTCCCTGGCCACTCCCACCCTCATCACATGCCCTCACCTCCCTAGTGTCTGTGTCCCTTGGTAATGCTTATTTGCCTGCATATAAGTCCTTTGGTTGATTTCTTACCTCCCCTAGCCTCCTGCCTTCCCTCTGAATTTTGACAGTCAGTCCCATACTTCTGTGTCTCTGGATTTATTTGTGTTGATCAGTTTCTGTTGTTCATTATATTCCACAAATGATTGAGGTAATGCGGTATTTTTTTCTTTCTCTGCCTAGATTATTCCACTTACCATAATGCTGTCCATGTCCTTCCAGGCTTTTTGGAAAGGGAAAAGTTCGTTCCTTTTTACAGCAGTGTAGTATTCTGTTGTGTAGATGTACCCCACCATTTTTAATCCATTTATCTGCTGATGGGCACTTTGTTTCCAAATCTTAGTTATTGTAAATTGTGCTGCAATGAACATATGGGTGCATATATGCTTTCTGTTTGGTGTTTCTAATTTCTTGGGAAAGACCCATAGTAGTGGGAGTACTGGATCAAATGGCAGTTTCTTTTTAACTTTTTGAGGAAACTCCGTACTGTTCTCCACAGTGGTTTTTCCAGACTGCATTCCCACGAGAAGTGCAAGAGGGTTCCTTTTAGTCTACATCCTCCTCAGTCCTTGTGGTTTGTTGATTTGTTGATGATAGCCATTCTTACCAGTGTGAGATGGTATCTCCTTGTCATTTTGATTTGCACCTCTTGGAAGATTAAGGATTTTTAGCATGTTTTCATATGTCTCTTGGCCTTCTGTATGTGCACTTTTTTAATGTATCTATTTAAGTCCATTTTTTGATTGCATTGTTTACCTTCCTTTTTTTTAGATGGCTGAGTTCCCTATATATTTTGGAGGTTAGGCCCTTATTGAACTTAACATTGGCAAATATGTTCTCCCAACCCATGGGCTTTCTTGTTTTGGTTTGTTTGTTTGTTTGTTTTCTGTGTATGTTGCTGATGGTTTCTTTTTCTCTGCAGAAGATTTTTATTTTGATGTCCCATTTGTTTATTTTCTCCATATTTTCCATTACCCTAGGAGTTATATTGGTAAAGAGCTTCTTGAAATATATCTCATATTTTTCTGCCAATGGATTCTTCCAAGATTTTTATGTTTTCCCTCTTACAATTAAGGACTTTATCCATTTTGTGTTTATTTTCCTCTATGGTGTGAGGTGGTGGTCTAGTTTCATTATTTTGCATGTATCTATCCAATTTCTCCAACATCCTGTAATGAAAAGACTGTCTTGATTCCATTGTATGCTCTTGCCTCCTTTGTCAAATATTAATTGGGCATAAAGGCTCAGTTCTATTTCTATGTTCTCAGGTGTATTCCATTGGTCTACTATACACGTCTGTTCTTGTGCCAGTACCAGCGAGCTTGAGAACAGTGGATTTGAAATATAACTTGACATCCCCAATTGTGAACGGCCAACATTGTTCTTCTTTCTCAAGATTACTGGGACTATTGCGGGTCTTTTTATTTTTTATTGTATGAATTGTATGAATTTCTGGAGACTTTGTTCTAGGTCTGTGAAATATGTCATTGATATTTTAATGGGGATTACAGTAAATCTGTAGAATGCTTTGGGTAGCGTGGCCATTTTAATGAGATTTATTCTACTAATACATGAACATGGTATATTCTGCATTTGTGTATTTCTTCCTCTACCTCTTTTTCAATGTCCTGTAGTTTTCAGAGTAAAGAGCTTTTACTTTTTAGTTAAGGTTACTCCTAGGTATCTTCATTTTTTTGTTGCAATTGTAAATAGGATTGTTGTTTTTGTTTGTTTGTTTCTTTTTCTGTGAATTCTTTATTGGTGTATCAAAGAGCCATAGATTTCTGGGTGTTAATTTTGTATTCTGCTACATTACCAAATTCATTTATCAAATGAAGAACTTGTTTTATGGTACACTGAAGGAGGTCAATACATATTGATCCTTTTACTTTACATTTATCTTTTAGGATTTGTGGAGTTGGAGTTATCTCATGATTTTTCTTGAGTTCAGAAGTCCACTTATTTGATTTATGAAGAATAGTTGATGTTGTTTCTCTAGAGCTAAGCAGTAGAAAATGTAGTTTGTGTAGATATTATTCCTAAGTGTCTTCTTTCAAGTGATATTTAGTAGCCTACACAGTATGCTGCATAATGAGTATGAATAAGACAAAATCCCCATTTACTGGGCAGTTGTTTTCTACCAGAGGCCTAGTGCTTGAATTTGCGCATTGGTGCAGTCTGGCCGGCCCTGCCCCAAACCGGTCCTTTGGTCATCCCTCAATTTGGTCATGCCACAGGCAGCCCGATTGATATGGTAGCACTTCCAGTACTCACTCAAACAGGAGTGGTGACAGCGGGCATCCCCATCTTGTTCCTGTTCTTGGGTGACTTGTTTTCTGTTTTGGCCTATTGAGTATAGTGTTTGCTGTACATTTGTCATATAAGGCTTTGATTATGTTGAGGTATGATCCCTCTATTCCCAGTTTTCTGAGAGTTTTTACCAAAAAGTGTGTTGGGTTTTGTCAAATTCTTTTTCTTCATCAATTTATATGATTATGTGATTTTTATCTCTCAATTTGTTTATTTTTCTCTCTCAATTTGATGTATCATGTGTATTGATTTGGGGATGTTGCACTGTCATTTGATGCCCAGAATAAATCCATGTGCTCATGGTGTATGATCTTTCTGATGTAATGCTGGTTCTGATTTGCTAGGATTTTGTTGAGGATTTTAGAATCTATGTGCATCAGAGACACATTGGCTTATAATTCTCTTTCTTTGCAGTATCTACATCTGCTTTGGGATTAGGGTAATGCTGGCTTCTAGAAATTGCTTGGAATTGTTCCTTCCTCTTGAAGTTTTTAAAAAAGTGTGAGGAGGATAGGTTTTAGTTTGAATGTTTTGTAAAACCTCCTGTGAAGCTGTATTGCCCAGGGCTTTGGTTGCTGCAAGTTTTTCAATGACTGCTTCAATTACCTTCTGGTTATCGGTCTATTCAGATTTTTTTATTCTTCTTGATTGAGTTTGAGAAGGTTGTACTTTTTGAGGAATACATCCACTTATTCTAGGTTGACCATTTTGTTGGAATAGAGTTGTTCATAGTATTTTTACAACCCTTTTTATTTCTTTGGGGTCAGTTGTTATTTTGCCTCTTTTATTTCTGATTTTTTATTTGGGTCCTCTCTCTGTGCTTTCTGGTGAGCCTGGAAGAATTTCATCAATCTTATTTATCCTTTCAAAGAACCAGCTCTTGGTTTTATTGATATTTTGTAGTGATTTTTTTTGTTTGTTTGTTTTCGTGTCCATTTTATTTAATCCTGCTTTGATTTTTACTATTTCCTTCCTTTTGCTCAGTCTGTGCTTTTCTTGTTGCTCTCTTTCTAATTAAGTTGTAGAGTTAGATCATTTATTATGTTATTCCTTTTTTTTTTTGTTTTGTTTTTGTGGCTGTAATGCTATGAACTTCCCACTCAGAAGTGCTTTTAGTGTATACCATTGAATTTGAATTGTTGTGTTTTCATTTTCATTTCTTTCCAGGATATTTTTAATTTCTTTTTTGATGATTTTGATAACACAAACATTGTTTAATAACATACCATTTAGCCTGCCAGTATTTGAATTTTTGTTAATTTTTATTGTAGGTTATATCTAATATTAGAGTCCCGGTGCACAAAATTCTTCCATGAGGGGTGGTGATGTCCCTTCAGACAAGCCTATATCCTCTTCAGTCTGGGACTGCTGGCTCCTAATTGCTGACCTGCCTGTCTGCCTGCCTGGTCACCCCTAACTGCCCCGCCACCCCCACCTATAGCCTGATTGAACCTCAGTGCCTCTACTTGCTGGCCTAATCACTCCTAACTGCCCCACCAGCTGGCCTGGTCTCCCCTAACTTCCTTGTGGTCGGCCAATCACCTCCAACTGCCCCCCAACTGCTAGCCTGGTCATTGTCAACTGCCCCTCCACCAGCCTAGTCACCTTTCACTGCCACCCCCTCACTGCTTGCCTAATCGCCCCCAACTAAGCACCTGCCAGACTGGTCATCCCTAACTCTCCCCCTGCCAGTTTGGTCAACTCTTACTGCCCCATCACCCGCTGGCCTTGGCACCTTCAACTTCTCCCCTACTAGGCTGGTTTCATTCTTCCATCCCCCTTGTCTGCCTGGTTGCCCGTCATAGCACGCTCACAGGCCTGGTTGCCCCACACAACTTGCTGTTCAGTTGTTTGGTTATCCCTCACTAAGCCCCACAGCCTGCTTGGTCAGACATTTGGTCGTCCCTCACTAGAAAACCCCCAGCCAGCAAGGTAATAGGCAGCCATCTTGTCAGGGTGTGAGGAATAATTTGCATATTACCTCTTTATTATACAGTAGTATGCCTTCGTAATCAGAGAAGATGCTTGATATGACTTCCATCTTCTTGAATTTGAAGAGAATTTGTTGTGTCTCAAGTGGTCTATCTTTGAAAATCTCCCATGTACACTTTAGTAGAATGTATATTCTGTATCTTTGGGGTGAACTGTTCTGAAGATGTCGATTAAGTCTGTCTGATCTAGTGAGTTGTCCAGGATTGTTGTCCAGTGTGATGGCCTTCATTTTAAAGTATATTTTGTCAGATATGTTTATTTCTAGTCTAGCTTTTCTTTTCTTTTCCATTTGCATGCAAAATTGTTTCCATCCCTTCAATCTCATTCTGTGTGAGTCTTTTGTTTTGAGGTGGGTCTCTTGTTGACAGCATATAGTTCAGTCATATTTTTGAATCCATTCTGCAACCCTATGCCTTTTGATTGGAGCATTTAGGCCATTTACATTAAGAGTTATTATTAATAGATACTGTTTTTTTTTTGCCATTTAAATTCTGTATGCCTAAGTTTCCCTCTCATTTCTTCTTCTCATTACAGCAGTCCCTTCAGGATTTCTTGTAATTCTGTCCTTGTGGTGTTGTATTCTTTAGCCATTCCTTGTCTGGGAAGCTCTTTTTTTAACCATCTGTTTTGAATGACAGCCTTACTGAATATAGTAATCTTGGTCTCAGATCCTTGCTTTCCATTACCTTAAATACTTCATGTCATTCCCTTCTGGCCTAGAGAGTTTCTGATGAGAAACCAGGTGTCAGCCCTCATTGGAACTTTATTGTAGGAAACACATTTCTTCTCTTGCTGCCTTGACAATTATCTCTTTTTCTTTAATTTTTGACACTTTAATTATTATGTGTCTGGGAATGGGCCTGTTTGAGTTCTTCTTGTTTGTGCTTCTCTGTGGTTCCTGCACTTGTGTGACATTTTCCTTTAAGAAGTTAGGGAAGTGTTCTGCCATTGTTTCTTCAAACACCTTCTCTATGCCTTTCTCCCTTTATCCCTCTTTGGGCACACCAACTACTCTAATATTGTTACATTTCCGGTAGTCTCACAGTTCCTTTAACCTGTCCTCCTGTTTATTAATTGTTTTTTTTTTCTTCTGGTTTTTCTAATTGAGTGATATTTTCTCTCTGACTAATAATTTACTGATTTGATCCTTAGCTTCCCTAATATGCTGTGTATTTCTTCCAATATGTTCTTTACTAGTGCTATGTCATATTTTTAATCTAGAACTTTTCTTTTTTCATAGCTACTATATTTTTTTTATGCTATTGGGCATTTTTACCATGATTGCTCTGAACTCTGATTGAGATAAATTTCTTATCTCTACTTCATTTTTCTCTTCTGAGAATTCTCTAGTTCTTTCATTTTGGGGTTGTTTCTTCATTTCCTACTTTTAGCTTTATGTTTGAGTTTGTGATGATGAGTTATTATATCCTCTATCAGTGGTTCTTAATCTTCTAGCCCTTTACATACACTTCCTCATGTTGTGACCCATCCACAAAATTATTTTCGATGCTACTTCAGAACTGTAATGTTGCTACTGGTATGAATCGTAATGTAAATATCTGATGTGCAGATTGGTCTTAGGCAACCCCTGTGAAAGGGTCGTTCGACCACCAGAGGGGGTGCGACCCAGAGGTTGAGAACCGCTGCTCTACACCTCTCAGTCTGTCGTGCGGGACATTGTTAAAGGCTGTTTCTGGCTAATTAGGTCAGGCAAAGACTCAGAGCCTCAGGAGACCACCTCTGGCTACACACTTGTAGGTTTCTTACTTGAATAGCCCCTGTAGGCAGTCATCCTCAGGCAATAGATTTTTTTTCAACATGGTGGGGCAGTAGCTTCTACTGGAGACCAATTGTCATTCTTAATCTCTTAAGTGGCCTCCAAGCAAAGTTTTTTACAATTGAGTGTGTCAACTGTCCTATTCTCAGACAGGAAAATGTCTGTGTGGGAAAGATGTCCTTCTCTGAATGAGGGAATGACTCCTCCCATGAGTCTTGGGTGTCTATCTTCTGAGATGTATCCCCTGTGTCCCTAGACCTGGCTTCTTCCCTCACAGCTCCAGTGCACTTCACCCTCCCTTTACCAGAGCACAGGGAAATTTGTGTGTTGTCCCTTTAGGAGGATCCTAGAGTATCCATTAGTCTCTCCCTGTTCAATAGCTGGAGGCAAGAAGGGCAGCATGGTTGGAAGGTGGGAGGACAGTTGGGGGTGAGCAGACCTGTAGGCAGAGTGATTAGTGGAGATCAGGCAGGCAGGCAGGCAGGCGAGCAGTTAGGAGGCAATGGTGCTGGATTTCAAGAGGGATATGTGACTTCTGGATTAGGCTCAATTCATAAACTGGCAATCGGACATCCCCCAAGGGGTCCCAGATTAGAGACAGTGCAGGCCAGGTTGAGGGATACACCCTCATGTGAACGAATTTCATGCACCGGGCCACTGGTATATCCATAAAGATATATTTTGTGATTCCAACAATCATATGCTTGTTGAGGAAATATGGCAACCAAATTAACGCATCTTAATAAATACAATATAAGTATTTTGTCAACAGGCTGAAAAGTGATATGTGTGGGTTCATAAGGTCTGTTTTTAATAAAAATGAGGGTGGAAAGATACACTTGAAAGAGTCAGGCATTGCAAGTTGCCAAATCATAGAGTGCACATCGTTGTGAAAAAATAAGGCAAACGTGACTCATTCATATCAGTACAGAGATGTCTTAAAGTCTAACATAGAGACTCTCAGTACTAATTATGTTGGAAAGTTGAAACCATTGAGGGAATCAGTGTAGTTAAGAACAATATGCCTCTGCAGTTCAATATACACAAACAGTCTTCCCATTTGAATTTTGGATGTGCTAGTGAGCACCTAAATTAAAGGCTCATTTGTGGACATTTGGGATAAGGATTAGCACTGAAACATAGTAATATTTACGGGAAATGTAATATTTCTAATATTTTGAAGGAGATCTGGGGCTCTTCACATGAGCTGTTAAATGCTCGTAGTACAGCTAAAGGCAGTAAAATTTATATTGCCATCATAACCAAAACTAAAGTTATACATTTAAACTAGTCAGCATTAGGAGAGAGCCATGCTAAATTGGTGATAAATTAAAAAATTATATGTGTAATGAATTTGGCATGTACTGTCCCAATAAAATATTACTATGCACAGGTGATATCTTGTCAGTATTAGAATAGATGCAAGTGCACAACTAGCACATGTGGCTTTTCCTCAGCCCAAAATGTAGTTGAAAGTGTAGTATAAAAGTTCTAAGGTAAGTGAGGCAGTCAATTTTGAAATTAAATGGACATAACTTGCCTCTATATTGTGGGCACCCAGGAGTATTGAAAGTGTTTTAACTGAAATGCTAATAATTCAATACTTACGTACCGAAATAATAATTAGTTCTTAGGGGAATGTGCATGGATAAGTGAGTGTAACGGGAAGGTTAAGAAGTTTTTAGTAATGTTGACAAGAGATTGTGAGCATGAGAGAGCAAAGTAGAGAAGGAGAAAAGTTGATAGACGCTTGTCAAGCTATAGGTAGGCATTGATAAATATGTATGTGGACATCATGGAAATTGATTGCATTTTGCACAGAAGTGGACAGGTTTTTCCCACTGAAGGTCATTTAAGAAATTAAGGAAGATACACAGCAGGGATAAGATGTCAGAAGATAATACATTCCAGAGTAACATATCACAGCACACACAAGCTTGAGCCTAAATAGAGTCTAAGAATAAATTTAAAAATTGTTGTGGAAAGAGGAAATAAAGTTTTGTTTTGAATTATTGTTTTCCCATAAAACATTGCTCTCCAATGTGATATCCTCACATAAGTATTCGTCATTTACAGGAACGCTGTCACGTGGGAGAGAGAGTTATGTAGGCATTCCTTGCAAAGAGACAATCCCTTCCAGGAGAAATTATCATATATCTCCAAGAGATGATGATTGCACTACTAGTTATAGATAATGGGCAATAAGGCATAAGACACCTAAGCTATACTATACATTGTCTGTTGTTGAGGTGAAATTCATCTGTCATAACACTAAATATTTACCATTGACTAACTAAGTAGCATGTAGTATATTCAAAGTCTTATACCACCACCATATCTGAGTAGGTCCAAAACATCTTTGTCACCCATAAAAGCTCTTTAGGTAAAGCTCTTTATCATATATAAAAGCTCTGAAGGTAAAGCAGTCGCTACCATTCTCTTCCTCAGTCCAGCTTCTATGAAAAACCAACCAGCGTTCTGTCTGCATTGATGGACCTGTTTTCCACAGATCGTAGTATCAGAATGATACAGGATAGGACCTTTTGTGCCTGACTTGTTTCCGTTACCATAAATGTGTCCAAGGGTCATCCATGTGTCAGTAATCAGTTCACTGCCACTTTAATGACTGGTTAAATATTCCCTTGCAGCTCTAGTGCACACTGCTAGTTTACCACTTCAACCATTGGGGTTGTTTCCACCAGAGGACTGATGTGAGCATTTTGGACTAGTATTTCATAGAAGTCTCCAGTTATTGTGGGTGCAAAATTTACAGTGGAATTTTGGAGTCATACTGCAATTCAGTGTTAAATGTTTGTTGTAGGAGTTTCCATTATTTTCCACAGCAGCCACGCCTTGTCACCTTTCTGTTCCTTGTGCACAGGATTCCAGTGGCTCTAAATTCCCAACAAGCCCTGGTATTTTCCTCTTCAAACATTGGGATCTACTTAGGAATAAAGTGGTATCTCACTTAGGTTTTGGTTGGCGTTTCCCTAACTACCCATTATTTTGATCCTCTTTCCATGAGCTTGTTAGCTTTTGGTGTATCTTCTTGGAGAAATGACGCTTGAAGCTTTCTGTACATTTGCAGTTTCCTATTTTTACAGAGGTTCATATGAGAGCTGTGGTAAGTGTCCAGATATACTGCATGTAAGTGACAGGATTGGAATTAACAGGCCATCTTGTGTTTAACTCAAATTTTATATTATTTGCCACAGGAGTACTATATACAGTATGAGTTTTGTATTATCTTGGAAGTCTTATATTCTTTTCTTAGTAGCTAATTTGGAACAGTCCATATCTTTCAGGAGTGAAGGATCATACTCATTTATTTTCCTTATTAAAAAAAATGAAGTGCAACATTTTCTTTTTTGTTGTTTCTCACCTGAGGATATATCTCTACTGATCTTGGGAGCGGGGACGGAGGCAGTTGGCTGACAGAGAGCTACATCAATGTGAGACAGATACTTAGATTTCCCCATGCATAATCCCCAACCAGGGCAAGGGATGAACCCTGCAAACCAGGCTCATGCCCTTAACCTGGAATCAAATCCGGGATCCTTCAGTGCCAAGACCGGTGCTCAACCAATTTAGGCACACCTGCCAGGGGGCGTTTTAAAATTTTTTAATCAGAAAGAGCATTTGACAGCGTGAAGCATAAGAATAATACAAAGGTCAGAATTCCAGCCCATTTTCAGAAAAATGAGCCTTCATATGTATTCACAGTCAATTATTTCAGTCAAAACATTATTCTTCAGCTGTATTTTAAATAATTGTAAGTTCCCTTGTCTACCTCAGCTGTACTGATATATGTTTAGCACAAGTGTATATAAGCATAGGTTTGCCAACTATTTAAGACTTTACTAGGGTCATGCCATACTGACATAAAGTTATTCATTAAGATGTTAAAGTATTTTTATTTGGTCACTTTACAGGATGCACAGTTGGTGCACCACCAACCCAAGGGCCCCCTCTGACTTATGGTGGAAGGAGTCGCTGGAATGATTATTACAGCCTCACGTGAGATGGGTATGATGGGGGGTGATAACAATTACTGCAACAGCTGATGGGACACCTGGGTAAGGGGCCGTGAGTGTGATGATGGTGGGGATCATAGGATTCACCATCTATGCAAGAGAGAGTGAATCATGCAGTGCAGTAGCTCAACTTATTGGGATTCTCAAGGGTTGCCAGGAGGGAAGTCCCTGTGACAGATGTAGTAGAAACTGAACTTAAAAATAATGATAAGTTATTGACGACATTTTATTTGAAAAGAAATTGTCTTCTGTTATTTAAGAATGAATAGATGCAAATGGTGGTTTTGGGGAAGAAGCAAGAATTTTAGATCCCCTTATGAAATTTCTTCATAGAATGCAAAGTTTGAATTCTTCAAGGTTATTTTATATGTGTTGATTTTAATAACAATATACTTTAATGTTTAAATTGAATATAAATGGGATTTCTTGTCTGATTTTACTACAAATACATAAAAGCAATGTGTTTGGATGGTGAGGTGAATTCTTAGCCCTAAGTTTCCCAAGGTGTCTTTGACCACATGTGCATAAAGTCTTTGAAGTGAACTGCATACAAAATGATGCTTGTGTTACTTCTTCATGGCATGCTGCCCTGTTTCCAGTTGTGGAGGGGGGGTGGGTAATCAAATGGCATATTCTTGAAAACCTAAATGGAAAAAAAGGATTGAGGCACCTCCAACAAGGCTGTAAAACAATTGTTCACCTCCTTCCTGTGGCATTTTTTATGGCCTCAATCTTTAAAGGAATAGTATAATTAGGAAGAAAAATTATATGGAATTATATAAATGTTTGAACAAATCTAAATGTAAGCATCCTTTTGCTTATTGAAATGACATCAGCACCTATCTAAAGTGGGAATAACAAGATTGAAACAGAATTTTCCACTTAACAAGCTTTCCTGACTATACCTCTGAATTAAATAAACAAAAGTGCCCTTTGATTGATATATGTATTTTTCTATAGAACTGCTCATGCACTTCCTCTTCAACTTTTTGATATTTAATATATGCTCTCCAAACATCCAGTTATCTTGAAGCCTCAGTATTTTTATGAGTGAATGTCAACAAACGTCCCAAATGGGAAAATTTTTAAAAACTCACCTGTTGGACTGTTGAGTGTATAGTTATCAACAAGCCTTCCAACTTCAATTTTAAAAATCTCCCCCAAAACGTTTGGTTTCTTAAAGTTATTTTTACTGGAATACTGTATGGGAAATTAATTGAAAATTTTGGAAGCTGGAACCTCAACTGTTTAAGGACTTTAAAGTCTAGCCTGTTAGACTTGGGGATGGTAGGGGGACAAACCCTGGTCTGTTTGGCTCAGTGAGCCCCTTTTGTATTGCCAGCTGGAATGCTCTTGGATTGGTGCAATACCTAATAAAGCCATTTCGACGCCAAATTTACTCAGCTTAATTTTACCACAGTAGGTTTGTATTGATAATGTCTTATGGTGTAGAGAAATACAACAAGACAAACAATACAAAACTTCACATCATGAAATAGATCACTTTATATACAATCCCATGGGGAAGTGGACTAGAATGGAAGATTAAAGGGGAAGAAGGAACAGCATAAAAATCCTGACTATGACAAAAGGCTCCTTCTTGTATTTTTAAACGGATATTCTGGGTATCAAAACCCTAAGCTATGTACATACTATTAGAAATATTTATTTTCATTGATTTCACAGAGGAATGGGAAGGGAGAAAGAGTTAGAACGGGCAGATGGAGTAAGCAGCTGAAATTAATAACACCCACCCTGAATTGGTGAAATTACTCAGCTGGTGAGACAGTTTGCAGCTGGGAAGGGCAGAGCTCACCTGGAAAGGTAAAAGAACCAGGGATCTGGGCAGGAAAGTTTGCCAGACCTCTGAGCCCAGAGGGTCAGAGGGAGACAGCATGTCAGAGAGCCGTGTCTCCTGGGACAGGCACAGCCCCTGACTGGGCAAAGGAGATCTGAGGGATTCCTGGCACCTGGGGATTTGAGATCTGGGTTCGGTGATTACAGAGGACTGAGCCTAGAGGGGGCAGCCTTAAGAGCTGACCAGACCATGCAGTGCTGGTAAGAGAGGAGCTTACAGAAATTAAGCCTTCCCCATTTCCGCGGCCTGCGTTTGTTTTTGCTGAACCCTGATCATAGGACATTTCAGATACAGACACTCACCTGTGCTGAAGAGAGGGAGAAGGTGCAGATGAGTGGAATCTGGGGAGAGGCTGAGGAGAGAGGGGGGGCCGGGAGAGGTGCCAGCGAATTGAGTGCTGAGACACCCCTGGGCCAGGACTGGGGCACCCATTCTCTCCAGTGGGTGGGACCCCTCCACCTAACCCCCAGGCAAGGTGCACAGCCACACCCACATTCCACCCTGAACAAGATGAAGGATTAAAATAACCTGGTGAGTCCCTTGGAGTTAACAGGGTCTGGCCTATAGAGGGACTTTCAGTCCAAGCAATAACACAGAGCATGTTAATGTTTACAGAACCAGCTCTGGGCAGTTGACCTCCCCAAACCAGTTTTAAGTGCAATAGAGAAAATAAACCCTTACTACTGGTTAGAGAAGGTTTATAGCCTCAGAGGCCAAACCAAAAACACTGCCACCCAGAGGCTGAGCCACAAACTGACTCTTAGCTAAACACAAATTAAGGCAGTCTGGGACACAAATATGGCCTGCTTTAAAATCAGGACTGTTTAAAATATTTAGGGAAAAACCAAGATGGCGGCATATGTTAACGCCGGAGTTTGCTGCCTCAAACAACCACTTCAAAACTACAATTAAAGACGGAATGGACATCATCCAGAACCACAGGAAGGCTGGCTGAGTGGAAGTTCTACAACTAGGAGGAAAGAGAATAGCATACTGAGACTCAGAGGAGGTGCAGTGCTGAAGTCAAATACTAAGGTGTGGAGTGTATGAGGAGAGGGCTGGCGCCTGAGGGCTCGTTTGTCTGTTTCAATTGGGAGGGAGTTTCAGACTCTGAGCTCCAGATCTGGCGAGTCTCTAGGGACTCAGACACAAACGGGACTGTCTGACTTCGGTCGGAAGTCGAAGGCAGCTTTCTCTCCGAGGTTTTCAGTGGTTGCTAGGACTCTGAGAGGCAGAGCCCCTGGGGATGGGACTGAGAGCAGCCATAACTGCTCACTCTGCCTACCCTGTAGATCCCCAGGGAGCCTCCCTGCCCAAGCCCTGCACAAAGGCATATGCTGAATAGCCTTAGGCAAAGGCTAGATTAGCACCATCCTAGAGATCCAGCACAGAAGTTCTCCCACTACAGACACAGCTGATTCTCATAGCCATTTGGTCTGGAGGTCAAATCACCCCCAGAATTACCAACAAAAATCAAGGCTTAACTACAACAAGACTGCGCACAAAGACCACAAGGGG
Source organism: Myotis nattereri (assembly GCF_964212035.1). NCBI lineage: Eukaryota > Metazoa > Chordata > Mammalia > Chiroptera > Vespertilionidae > Myotis > Myotis nattereri. Next base: position 19,283,107 of record NC_138094.1, on the reverse strand, counting down.
GTGCACCAAGAAAGCATAAAAAATTCAGAGACAAAGAAACATGACAGAAATGGAGGATATAGAGCTCAAAACCGCACTTTTTAGGTCTTTCAATAATTTTCTAGAAACTGCTGATAAACGTAATGAGATCTACAAGAAATCTAATGAGACCCTCGATGTTGTGATAAAGAACCAACTAGAAATTAAGTATACACTGACTGAAATAAAGAATATTATACAGACACCCAACAGCAGACCAGAGGAGCGCAAGAATCAAATCAAAGATTTGAAATGCGAAGAAGCAAAAAACACCCAAGTGGAAAAGCAAAATGAAAAAAGAATCCGAAAATACGAAGATAGTGTAAGGAGCCTCTGGGACAGCTTCAAGCATACCAACATCAGAATTATAGGGGTGCCAGAAAATGAGAGAGAGCAAGATATTGAAAACCTATTTGAAGAAATAATGACAGAAAACTTCCCCTACCTGGTGAAAGAAATAGACTTACAAGTCCAGGAAGCACAGAGAACCCCAAACAAAAGGAATCCAGAGGACCACACCAAGATACATCATAATTAAAATGCCAAGAGCAAAAGACAAAGGGAGAATCTTTAAAGCAGCAAGAGAAAGAAACTCAGTTACCTACAAGGGAATACCCATACGACTGTCAGCTGATTTCTCAACAGAAACTTTGCAGGCCAGAAGGGAGTGGCAAGAAATACTCAAAGTGATGAATACCAAGAACCTACAACCAAGATTACTTTATCCAGCAAAGCTATTATTTAGAATTGAAGGTCAGATAAAGAGCTTCACAGATAAGGAAAAGCTAAAGGATTTCAGCACCACCAAACCAGTATTATATGAAATGCTGAAAGGTACCCTTGAAGAAGAGGAAGAAGAAGAAAAAGGTAAAGATAAAAATTATGAACAACAAATATGCATCTATCAACAAGTGAATCTAAGAATCAAGTGAATAAATAATCTGATGAACAGAATGAACTGGTGATTATAATAGAATCAGGGACATAGAAAGGGAATGGACTGACTATTCTTGGGGGGAAAGGGGTGTGGGAGTTGCGGGAAGAGACTGGACAAAAATCATGCACCTATGGATGAGGACAGTGGGTGAGGAGTGAGGGCGGAGGGTGGGGTGGGACTGGGAGGAGGGGAGTTACGGGGGAAAAAAGAGGAACAAATGTAATAATCTGAAAAATATATATTTAATTTAAAAAATTAAAAAAAAAATCAGGACTGTCATTTACAACAAGGAGGAACAGTGTATAGCATGGAAACTCAACACTCTCCTGAGTACCTGGCAAGACCAAGGCGAGCCAGACTGAAGAGTAGAAGAACTGAACGACCTTCACTACTGCAAATATTTTTCTCTCTTTTTTCACCTTTTAACTAGGAAACCAATTATTTTTCTTCTTTTTCCATCACCTGATTTTAACCTTTTAATTACTACATTTTTATTTTTATCCAGTATTATTAGTGCTACCATTTTACCATTTTTTAATGTGCCATTTTATTTTCTCTATATTTTATTTTGGGATTAGTGTTCTCCATTCTATTTTAATTGTTCCTTTAGCATCGATTTTCCCTTCCGCCATTTTACCTCTATGCTAAAACCCTCTTCCTCACTTTTCCCCTTTTGTTGTCCTGTTTCTCTTACCCTATTCATGCTTTAGATTTTCCCTTTTCCTTCTTTTTTTTCCCCTTGTCAAAATTTCACCCATTTTATATATCCTATTTCCACTCCACTGCTCTAAATCCTTATACACCTGCCCCTTATTTTTCTTCACTATCCAAAATTTTTTTCTCTCTTCTTTTAACTTTCTATTGTTTTGTTGCTGTTTGCTTGATTGTTGAGTATATTGTGTGTGTGTGTGTGTGCTTTGTGTGTGTGTGTGTGTGTGTGTGTGTGTGTGTGTGTTTTAGCACTGGTTGTGAGGTTGTTTTGCTTATTCTTTTCATTTTTTTTTCTGCTGGTTTTTCCCTCCGTACACCCCCCCCCCTCCACCCTGGTTATTTCTGTGCTTCTGTTTTCCCTTGCCTCTCTTGATATTATTGGTTATTTGTAGTTTGCATTCAATGCCAGGGATCTATTGCTGCAATTTGATGGGATTAGTGATGGTTCTATTGGAGTTTTCTCCTCATATAAATAGTCTCTTCCCCTCTTCTACTTCATTCTCTCTTTTCGCCCTTATTTTTTTCCATTTTCCCCCCTCCTTTTTTCCAATTTCATTTTTGCACTCCCGTTTATTTTTTTCTTTTCTTTTCTTTCCTTTTCTTTTCTCTTCTTTTCTTTTCTTTTTTCTATTCTTTCTTCCTTATCCTGCAAACATCTTAATTAAGGTGGTCACCTTTATTTGGGGTTATTAATATCGTGAATATATTTGTGTTCAGTGCCAGGTACATTGTGCCTTGTTGTGTTGTATTATGTGCCCATAAATTAACGCATCAGATCCAAACAACAGCAGCCTCCTGATCACCACACCCTCAGAGAACAGCAGCTGTATCTGAAACATCCCCCCACCAGCCAGAAAAGCCACCAAAGCTGTGAACAACACCCACCACAAGAGCTGCTGCAATATGAGGAGCAGCTGCTACCGCAACCACAGCCTAAGGAGCCACTGATACCCATGGAGCAGCCACTGAACGCCTCAACATCTAGATATGTCAGTGAGATCAAACATGGGTAGACAATGAAACCCCCAAAGGAAAGAAAAGGAGAACTCGCCTGAAAAGCAGCTAAGTGATGCAGAGACATGCAACATGAATAAAAAGAATTCAGAATAAGGGTCGTAGAGTGCATAAACCGAATGGAGGAAAAATTCAACAACGTATACAAGAAGCAAGACGAAACAGATGAAAAAATCAACTACTTATGCAAGAAGCAAGAAGAAACAGTTGAAAAACTCAGCAACTTAAGTAAGACCCAATGAGAAATGAAGAGCGCTATAGCTGCAATAAAAAACACAATTGAAAGTATGAACGGTAGACTAGGAGAAGCAGAGGACCGAATTAGTGAATTAGAAGACAAGGAAGCAAAACACACCCAAACTGTACTGCAATTGGAGAAAAAAATTAAAAGACAGGAGGAGAGCCTAAGGGAGCTTTGGGACAACATGAAACGAAACAACATATGAATAATAGGGGTGCCAGAACAACAGAAAATGGAACAAGGATTAGAAAACCTATTTGAAGAAATAATATCAGAAAACTTCCCTGAGGTGGGGAAGAAAAAAGTGACACAACCCCAGAGAGTCCCAAACAAGGTGAACCCGAAAAGACCCACACCAAGACCCATCATAATTACCATGGACAATGTTCAGGACAAAGAGAGAATCTTACAGGCTGCAAGAGAGAGACGAAAAGTTACATACAAGGGATCTCCCATTAGATTATCAAATGATTTCTCAACAGAAACAGATCAGGCCAGAAAAGAATGGACAGAAATTTACAAAGTGATGCAAAGCGAAGGACTGAACCCACGAATACTCTATCCAGCAAGGCTATCATTCAAAATTGAAGGGGAAATAAGAAGCTTCACAGAAAAAAAGGCTAAGGGAGTGTATCACCACCAAGACAGAAATGCAAGAAATGCTAAAGGGACTGGTGTAAAAAGAAGAAATAAAGAGCTCAGAAAGAAAACAGCCATACAAAAAAAGAAATGGCTAAAAACAAATACTTTTCAATAATAACTTTAAATGTAAATGGATTAAATGCTCCAACCAAAAGACATCGAGTGACTGAATGGATAAAAATACATGACCAATACATCTGCTGTCTAAAAGAGACCTACCTCATTAGAAGGGACTCACACTGACTGAAAGTGAAGGGATGGAAAAATATCTTTCAGGCAAATGGAAAGGAAAAGAAAGCTGGGGTAGCAATACTTATATCGGACAAAATAGACCTCAAAGTGAAGGCCATAATAAGAGATGAGGAAGGCCACTTCATAATACTAAAGGGATCAATACAACAAGAAGATATAACCCTAGTAAACATATATGCACCCAATGAAGGAGCACCCAAATACATAAAAAAAAAAAAAAAAAAAAAAAAAAAAAAAAAAAAAAAAAAAAAAAAAAAAAAACTCCTGGAAGATATCAAAGGAAAGATCAACAACAATACAATCATAGAGGGGGACTTTAATACACCACTGACATCACTGGATAAATCCTCTAGACAAATAATCAGCAGAGAACCAGCAATCCTAAATGACTCACTAGATATGATGGACTTACTTGACATCTTCAGAACACTTCACGCCACAGCCACGGAATATATATTCTACTCAAGTGCTCATGGGACAGATTCAAAATTAGAACACATATTGGGTCCCAAATAAAGTCTCCCCAAATTCAAGAAGATTGAAATTATACCAAATATCTTCTCAGACCACGATGGAATAATATTAGAAATAAACTACAATAAAAACAACTCAAAATACTCAAGCACTGGAAGCTGAATAGCATGTTATTAAATATTGATTGGTTTACCAATGAGATCAAAGAAGAAATGGAAAACATCCTGGAAACTAATGACAAGGAAAACACAACAATCCAGAACCTATGGGAAGCAATGAATTCAGTCCAGAGAGGGAAATTTATAGCTCTACAGGCCTATCTCAAAAAAACAAGAAAAAATGGTAGTAAATCATCTAACTCTACAACTCAAAGAATTAGAAAGAGAGCAACAAGAAAAACCCAGAGTGAGCAGAAGGAAGGAAATAATAAAGATTAGATCAAAAATAATTCACATAAAGGCCAAAAAAACAATATTTAAAATCAATGAAACCAAGTGCTGGTTCTTCGAAAGGATAAACAAGATTGACAAACATCTAGCCAGTCTCACCAAGAAGCAAAGAGAGAGGACCCAATAAACAAAATCAGAAACGATGGAGGCGAAATAACAACAGACCCCACAGTAATACAAATGATTGTTAAAAATACTATGGACAGCTGTACTTCAACAAACTAGACAACCTGGAGGAAATGGAGAAATACCTGGAAAAATACAACATTCCAAAACTCAATCAGGAAGAATCTAAAAATCTCAATAGGCCAAGAACTATGGAAGAAATTGAAGCAGTCATCAAAAATTTCCAGCAAACAAAAGCCTAGGATCAGACGGCTTCACAAGGGAGTTTTACCAAACATTCAAGGAAAAACTAAAACCTATCCTCCTCAGACTACTACAAAAAATCCAAGAGGAAGGAACACTTCCAAGCTCATTTTACAAAGCCAACATCACTCTAATACCAAAACCAGGTAAAGACAACACAATGAAAGAGAATTACAGGCCAATATCCCTCATGAACATAGATGCCAAAATCCTCAACAAAATCTTAGTAAATCGGATTCAGCAGTACATCAGAAAGATGATACACCCTGACCAAGTAGGATTTATCCCATGGATGCAAGGATGACACAATATCCGCAAGCCAAAAATCATGATACATCACATAAACAAATTAAAAGGAAAAAAAAAAACACATGATCATATAAATTGATGCAGAAAAAGCATTTGACAAAATCCAACACTGATTTTTGATAAAAACTCTCAGCATGGTGGGAGTAGAAGGACATACCTCAACATAATAAAAGCCATTTATGAAAGGCACACAGTCAACATCATACTCAATGGACAAAATCTAACACCATTTCCCCTAAGAACAGGAACAAGACAGGGATGCCCACTCTCACCAATGCTGTTCAACATAGTACTGGAAGTATTAGCCATTGCAATTAGACAAGAACAAGAAATAAAAGGCATCCAAATTGGAAAAGAGGAAGTAAAACTGTTCTTATTTTCAGAGGACATGATATATTACCTACAAAACCCTAGAGACTCCATAAAAAACTACTAGACTTAATACATGAATTTGGCAATGTAGCAGGATACAATATTAACCCCAAGAAACCTGAGGCATTTCTATATACCATTAGTGAACTTTCAGAAAGAGAGATTATAAAAAACAATCCCATTTACCATCGCACCAAAAAAATTAAGAAAACTAGGAATAAACTTAACTAAAAAGGTAAAAGACCTCTACTCAGAAAACTACAGGACGTTGAAAAAATAGGTAGAGGAAGACATAAACAGATGGAAGAACATACCGTGTTCATGGATTGGGAGAATCAAAATCATTAAAATGTCCATACTACCCAAAGCAATCTATAAATTCAACGCACTTCCCACTAAATACCAATGGCATACTTCACAGATCTAGAACGAACTCTCCAAAAATTCATCTGGAATAAAAAAAGACTCCGAATAGCTGCAGCAATGCTGAGAAAGAACAAAGTAGGTGGGATCTCAATACCAGATATCAAGCTGTATTACAAAGCCTCTGTTCTCAAAACTGCCTGGTACTGGCACAAGAATAGGCATATAGATCAATGGAATAGAATAGAGAGCCCAGAAATCGACCGGAACAAATATGCTCAATTAATATTTGACAAAGGAGGCAAGAACATACAATGGAGTCAATATAGTCTCTTCAATAAATGGTGTTGAGAAAATTGGACAGATATATGCAAGAAAATGAAACTAGACCACCAACTTACACCATACACAAGAATAAATTCAAAATGGATAAAGGACTTAAATGTCCGACGGAAAACCATAAAAATTCTAGAAGAATCCAAAGGCAACAAAATCTCAGACATATGTCGAAGCCATTTCTTCACTGATACAGCTCCTAGGGCACTTGAAACTAAAGAGAAAATGAACAAATGGGACTACATCAAAATAGAAAGCTTCTGCACAGCAAAAGAAACCATCAGCAAAACAACAAGAAAACCCACCACGTGGGAAAACATATTTGCCAATGTCATATCTGATAAGGGCCTAATCTCCAAAATTTATAGGGAACTCATACAACTTAACAAAGGGAAGATAAACAATCCAATCAAAAAATGGGCAAATGATCTAAATAGACACCTTTCACAAGAGGACATCCAGAAAAACAAGAGACATATGAAAACATGCTGAAAGTCACTAATCATCTGAGAAATGCAAATAAAAACAACAATGAGGTATGATCTCACAACTGTCAGAATGGCTATCATCAACCAATCAACAAACGACAAGTGCTGGAGAGATTGTGGAGAAAAAGGAACTCTCGTGCACTGCTGGTGGGAATGCAGACTGGTGCAGCCACTTTGGAAGACAGTATGGAGTTTCCTCAAAAAACTAAAAATGGAACTCCCATTTGAGCCTGTGATCCCTCTTCTAGGAATATATCCCAAGAAACAAGAAACACCAGTCAGAAAGGATATATGCACCCATATGTTCATAGCAGCACAATTCACCATAGCTAAGATCTGGAAACAGCCTAAGTGCCCATCAGTAGATGAATGGATTTAAAAACTGTGGTACATCTACACGATGGAATACTATGCTGCTTTAAAAAAGAAGGAACACTTACCATTTGCAACGTCATGGATGGAACTGGGGAGCATTATGCTAAGTGAAATAAGCCAGTCAATGAAGGAAAAATACCACATGATCTCACTCATTCATGGATAATAAAGACCATTATAAATTTATGAACAATAATAGATAGAGAGGCAGAGCTGCCTCAAACAGATTATCAAACTGCAGCGGGAAGGCTGAGGAGGGTTGGGGGGCAGGAAGGAGGGGGGTAAAAGATCAACCGAAGGACTTGTATGCATGCATGTAAGCATAACCAATGGAGATAAGATACTGGGAGATAGGGGATGCCAGGAGATTGTCAAGGGCGGGGGGGGGGGGGGGAAGGACACATATATAATACCCTTTGTAATACTTTAAGCAATAAAATTTAAAAAAAAGAAAAAAATGGAGTTAGAACAATCAATGGTGAGAGAGAATCCTTGATTGGCTGCTTCCTACAAGACACCTACTGGGCTAACAGCCTACATCGGGGACATGTCCCAGCCTGGGATTTGAACCGACCTGCTGGTTCACCAGTCGAAACTCATCCACTGAGATAAGCAGGCCAGGCTTTGGCTCTTCTTTATTCAGAGTCTTCCCTTTGACATTCGTGTGCTCCAGCTGCCCTTTATCCAGCCTGACTTCCTGCTTTGCAGATTGGTGGACTCTGGGGTACATTCTAGTAGTAAGGAACCTACTATGTCTGCCTTACTCTCCCCGCTTGCTTTCTGATGGCCTAGAGACCCTGCCCATAGTGCTTTCATGTCCAAGATGACTGTGCACCAGCAGTCACCTCCTATCCAGGCCCCTTCTGTGCCCATCTTCACAGATGTGGTCACTGTCTAAGCTTTCTAACCTTCATTGCCTTGATACTATGCTTTTCTGAATATTTTGATGGAAATGTCCAGATTCCAATATTTTGCTAGATTTCTCAGTTGTGGTCTACAGAACAAATAAAGCATCAAGTGCAGGACACTCTGTTTTAGAGGCAACATGCAGCAATGAGTTTCCTTTTGTTTTGTCTTAATATGGTGGGTTTTTAAAATTGATTCTTTAGAGAGAGGTAAATAGAGTGAGACAGACACAGAAGCATGCATTCCTGTGAGAGAGAAACAATGTTGGATGCCTGGGGATTGAACCTGCAACCTGAACATGTGCCCTGGCCAGAAATCAAATCGGTGAACTTTCTGGTGCACAGGACAATGCCCAGACACACTGGCCAGGGTGCACTGACTTTTATTTTCTTCCTTATCTAGCATCTGGTGGTTAATAAATACTATCAATGCTAATAACATTGGGAAATTCCAGAGGACATGCTGACAAGAGCTTTACATAAGTTGGCCCCACAGGTGAATCTCCCCACAAGGTAATTGGCACAATCTCTATGTGTGGAGGAATTAACACCCAGACCACAGGATGTTTTGCCTTTGCCCTTCCTCCCTCAGAACCTGCCAATTTTAATGCTTTTCCTCAAATTCCAGGGGTTCTGATTCATATTATGGACACTATTTCCTGTGAAGGTGGGGATGGGAAGACAAGGTGCATGTCAGACAAAGAGACAGGGAGAGGGAGATGGAATAGGAGAGAGAGAGGAAGAGACAGAGTGCATTTGCTATAAGAGATTTGTATTTTCTGACCCCTTTTCTCTTATTCTCTTTTTTGGTGGGGTTGGGGAGCTCACTGGCTGTTACAGCGACTTCAGCATTTTCTCTTCCCACTAGAAGAAGCAGAGTGTGCCGGGCCAGTGTGGCTCATTAAGCCTATGAAGCAAGAGGACATAGTTCAATTCTCAGTTGGAGCAGGGACCGGAGTTTATGTTTGGATCCCCAGGCGGATGTGCAGGAGAAAGCCAACCAATGATTTTGTCTCATTATTGATGTTTTATCCATCTCTCCCTCTCCCTTCCTCTCTGAAATCAATAAGAAATGTTCTAAGAAACAGAAAAATGAGCTTGTAGGCTGATGGGCCCAAGCCAGAAGAGTGGAAGGTAGAAGAAAAAGAAAGGAATGACAATAAAAAGAGAATGAAGGGCCAGGTGCTGTATGTGACAAGCTATGAACTGCTGACACCCAGCAGAAAGCAGCAAGCACATGAGTGGCTGGCACTGAATGAGAGGCAGAAGGAGAAAAATCACGACTAACTTCCTCACATTTAGGAAGACATACTTGCAAATGGAGCCCTGCCCCTGGGCCTGGATGTGTGGTCTTCTCACTAGGTGCTCCACTGGCAGGCCACTCAGTGAGCAAACTGAGACAGCCTAGGTCCAGAATGCAATGGCAGGTGGGCAGGGAGTCTGTTCCTTGCTGGCCAGCTAACTGTCCATTGAATGAGGGATCCAACAGCACACTAGGGCATCTCCCTTTCACTTGGTTGTATTTCCCCTAAAGGTGGCCCTCCATACCCCCATCTCGCTGGTGTGACCTTCACCTGTGTCCATTTAAGTGCTCTCCGGGAACTGGCTTGGGGCTGTCCACTCTTCAGACCAGGGGCCTGTCACTGGCTCAGAGTTGCTTTACCACCTCCTTGATTGATGGGAAGGATGATCATGAGGGGAAAGTCTTCGAACATTAGACCATCCTCTACAAAAGGATGTCCTATTCTTAGGATGGGACACAGAACAAAGCAGAGGTTTATGCCAGCTTAGTATTTTTCTGAAAAGAATGTAAATGTGTTTACAGGCCACAGGAACTTGAATTCAAGAAGGGGCTTGATCCAGTGGAATGACAGGCATGGACTTGTGAGGCCAGGGCTCTGGGTTCCTGGCAGGCTGATGTCCCTTTCAGTATTGGGGGCCTGACTTGTGCACAGGGAAGCCCTACCATGAAGCGGACACAGGGCAGTGAGGGAGGCTCCCAGTGGGGAGGAGTTTTAGTCCAGGGAATGGACTAGTTACCTGTGACTGCCCCAGAGAAGTTGTACCTCAGTGGTGCTTACAGGAAGCCACTTGTTCCAGTCCCTGTGGATGTACCTTGTGTGTGCTGACCCACTGAACAGTCAGAGGTAAGTGAGTAGGTACCAGTGCACCAGAAAGAACCACTAAACCAGAAAGGATAAATGGTGATGTGATCTCCTGTAACCAACCTCAACCAGCCTAGTGTTTGAGCATCACGATGCTCATGCCTTCTTACTTGGCCAGTAACTGCAGGTGGGAGAGTCAGGCTAACATGTCATAGAGGATATCAGACAGTTAACATCCAGTTCTTTTAATTACTGACATTTATTCACAACCATTCAAGCAAAGGTAATCCCCGGATCTACCACCCAAGCCTCAATCCCTCCCCCTGAGAGATTCAGGTGCATATTTCTAACTCCTTAGGACAAATCTCCCCAAAGAAACCATCGAGTCCCCTGTGAGCATTTCCCCCCACCCTGAGTAGTTGTCTGAAACTGGCTGCTGTGTTCCTGTATGGTACACTTATGTCTGGGCTTCAGTGTCCAAGTGCCCAGAGTAAAGCCTATGAGATGTGCACCCAGCTGGACACTCAAGCAACAGGATCACAGAATGGGAGTTGGGTCATGGAAGGTTCTACAGCCACAGTGAGGACAGGGCTAAACCACAGAGCCAGACCATGCTGGGCCGCCCCAACTCCTGCAGCATATGCTTCAGCACGGCATGCATCTGGGCAAGTCAGCCCAGGTTGATGGTGCCACTCGTTTCCTCATAACTCTCCAGGGGGGGCGCATAAATCACGCAATTCAGCTTGCTCAGCCCGACAATGTGGCGAAGCAGGTCCTCCGGAAGGTCATGGAGATGGGGTTTTCACAGAAACTTAGGGTTGTGAGCTGGGAGCAGTGGCTCAGGGCTGGCAGGATATCCAGCAATAGGGCTCCATGATCCCACACTAATCCAAGTCCAGGTCCTGAAGAATAGAGGAGGCTATCTCTAAAAGAAATTGGAGTGACCCAGAACTGATAATGGTCAGGTTGAGCCCACTGAAACTCAGGACTTTCAGCTGGCTGATGTTCAGGTGCTGGGAGAGATGTCGCAAGTCTCTTTCGAAAAGCAGACAGTTAGTGATGGACAGGGTCTCCAAGGGGGTCCTCAGGCACCTGGGGAGACATAGAGCAGTTACATGTGGGGGATGGACCTGGTGGGCAGAGGCAGGTGAGGATGATGCAAGCCTTCAGGATAAAGAGGCCCATGTCACCAAAGCCTACAGTGTTCCGGATGATGATCAAACACAGGATGTTGCACAGTGAAAAGTGACATTCAAGTACTAGCAAATTTGAGTGGAATCTTTCTCCATCTGTTATCTGCTCCGTGATGGATTCAACTGGATGAAACCTCACACACTCCATTTACTCATCCATCAAGTGGAGCACATCATACACCCCCGGCCGAAACACACAGGTGTTGTGATCATAAAGGTGGGAGGTAAAGATGGGAGGAGCTCAGGAAGGAGCCTGACCCAGGGTCTGAAGCAGGAGGCACCCAGTGCATTTTAGTATTGGAGACATGTCCTGAAATGCCTGCAACTCGGGCTTCCTTCCAGCCACAGCCTCGACCCCTGTCACCATCATCTCTTAGCCCAATGAGGCCTCTGGCAGATGTGCAGAAAGGGCCAACCTGGGCACAGTCAGGCAACATCCAGCGAGGGCTGCCACCCTCCAGGAACTTAGATCACTCTTGTCTCCAAACCACCTATCCCATTTTGTAATGACTCCCTCCGGAATCCTGCATTTACCATGCATTCCGTTTGTGAGAGCCTATGGCAAGCCTTGGCAGACAGGTGACTGAGGCAGGTTTGGAGTGAAAGCCTGCCATGGCCAAATCTCTAAGTGCAGAACTTAACCCCTGAAACCTTACCTCTGATTGGCTTTCCCCTTGTCATTGCAATCCTCACTTGATTCTATTGCATCATCTTCCCTTCGACACCACTTACAAGGATGCCCAAAGCTACCATCCCCTGGCCCGAAGCCTCCATTATGCCAATTCCTAGCAAGGAGTCCCTTTAGTAGCCTCTGTCCTAGTGCATGCGTCCTACCTTTGTCTGGGGGTTTATGTCACAACATGCAAGGTGACAGAGAGGTGAACAAGACACTGACTGTGTGGCCCCTCTAGTGGCTCAGGCACTCTAGCACTGCTGAGGGATGGCACACAGGACAGCCCGTCTCTGTGCACTGAAATGGAAAAGGGCTCGCTCTGGTCTGCAGGGAAAGTTCGCCACCCCTCACCTGAGGATCTCCTCCAGGCGGCCTCTGAGGATGGAGACATCATCCAAATTGAGCTCCTGGAGGTGGGGCAGGCTGAGGACTGAGAGGTGACCAGGCTAACACACTGCTCCTCCTGCTCCAAGGTGGTGTGAGAAGACGTGAAGACATGGGAGAGACGGAACCGGCGCAGATTGCCCATCTGGCCCAGGTAAGGAGCGAACTTCCTCAGGGTGGACAGCTTCCAGGTACAGTTTACCTCCAAATCCTGGACAGAGTCCAGCTGCACCATATCCAGGATGTTAGTGTTTTGCTTCGACATCACAAAAACCTGGAGCTTCTTACAGCAAAGGTGGAGCAAACCTCTCCCCTCACTGACTTTCTTAATCAGGTAGATGAGGGACTCATCAAGGACACCTTTCTTGAGGCAAAGGTCTGCTAACACCTCCACGGGGGACAAGGGTGGGTTTGGCCTGGCCGTTAAGCTGTGCACTTTCCCCCTATTCCTCATGGGCTGCAGGGCCTCAGGCTCCAGGAGTGAGCACACATGGGCTCTGTTGCCGGCCCACACAATCCAGAACTCCTGATGAACTCTCTTCTGTAAATTAAGCACCTGCAGTTTCCATCTCCTGTGGAGAAAATAGGAGGTATTCTGGGGTGCATTATGATAACAAGAAATAAGACCATGAGTCTAGGAATCTGGGCAGCAGGGCCAGACACCTGACTCGACTTTTGACTCAATGTCCCAGAATCACCTGCTCCTGGTGTGACTGGGATCCTTCATGGTCCCCATTCCTGGTACCTTTAGGTGGCACCAGGAAGGTGTGGGCTCGTGTCCCTTCGGTCAACCTCGGCATTTTCATCAGCCCTATATATCCAAACCCTGTTCCCAGAATGACCCCAGCGGTGGCTCCAAGGCCTACCTCAGCTCTCCCTTTGGCCCTTCACACTCCCAGATCCCAGCTGTAACTGCTCAGATCCCCAGGGTGCTACCAGGCTATTGAATCCCCCGTACCTGGGTCGAGTGTCCTGGGCAAGCAGGGCATCGAGTCCCTCGAGCACAGCCTGCAAGATATTGTGGTAAGGCTGCCGATGGTTCATCAGGGCCCCAGGGGGAACGCAGGAGAAGGGCCAAGCCTGCACCATTGCCTTGAGGACTCAGCTGTGCTTCCCACCAAAGACTGCCATGAAAAGAGGTGGGAAGAGCTCCATAGGAAGCCACTCCAGAGCAGCGATGGCCGAGGCTTCAACCCTCAGCAGGCTCTGACATGCCAGTTCCAGGAGCCTGCATGGAGCTGGGAGGCTCATCCCCATGAAGCTGCTATGAAAGAGACCCTGGGAGACAGCCGTGAGGAAGGCATCTTGTCAGGCTGAGCATGAGCAACACCGGAACTTCTCCCTTCAGAGGGACCAGCTGAGGGCCAAAGGCACTGCTCCAGCAATAACTCGAGCGCGACCAATTTACCCCAACCCCGTTTTCTACTTAGGGTCGCAAAGCCACTCAGCCCTGCCTCTCCTCTGCCACTGGCAGGACATGAACCAGGCACCAAGGAGGGGTGAGATGACCACTGGACACCTCCCGCATCTACCCACTGGCTAGCTGGAATTCTGCTGTGCAGTGAGTACTGGGAAACCAGAGAGATGATCCCACCCTTTCCAGGGAAAACGTTTCTGAGGATCACTGAAGGACTGAAAACAACTGGAGTAGGGAGCAGCCTGTGGCCCAGGACTGCCTCTTGCTAAGTTCCAGGAAATAAAATAGATGGGGAATATTAAGGAACACCCACACAATGGGTACCATTGAGGCCTTAGACACATTTTCAATGAGGAATATAAAAGCAACACAAACGTTTTTTGAAGCATGGGGGAGCTGGAGGTGAGAAAAATAACCATTAATTCCAACATGTACATTTTACTGTGTGTTCCTTCTATGAATATTAGAATGACCACTTTATCCATGACAACAGAGGGCTCACATGTCACAACTAAGGCTCCTCTCAATAAAAGACTGCAAGTCTGGTCAGTGTTGCTAAGTGCCTTGAGCATCCACCCATGCCCCCCAAAGATCCCTTGAGGGCTCCATTCTTAACCCCCGTTAGGGGATGGGCAGGAGCCAGCTGATGGAGGTTTCTCACATCAATGTTTCTGTCTCTCTCTCCACCCACTCCCTTCCTCTCTTTCTAAACATCAATTGGCTGTTATGAAAGACTTTCATTAAGACCTGTTTTCACACACACAGCCCGTCCGCTAAAAACTACAAAAAGGGTTTTGCTACTTTGGCATACAATAGGTTCCTTAGCAATACTCGACTTTCAGACACAGGGAAAACTTGCCCTGTGAACCTCTATGAATGGCAAACATCAAAACAGAAATCAAAATGTTTTGGATTAAGGCAGACCTGCATCCAGAGGCAAAGGCAAAGTCTGCTCATTTGTAAGGAAGAAAGGACAAATCTCTGGGTTCTTGCCCTGCAGGTCCTTGGGGGCCACCTTAGGCTCCTGACACACCAGAGCAGCGTGGTGCAGGGAGCCCTGTGCTCAAACCTGGGCATTGACTCTCACGCTCTAGATTCTGTTCCCTCCTTGGCCTCTTCAAAAGCCATTATGCCCTGTGTGACCACACCTTCCTCTTGAGGTCCTAGCTGAAATGGCTACCTCCACCTGAGAGCAAAACCTTAGCCCTGGATCTCCAGGCATTTAACCCTGATGGGGTTTTGCACTCTCCACACCTCCAACTAAACCCTAGCTCTATTCATGAAAGGAAAAGAAAGGAAACCAGCCTGTAAGTAGACTTGATGGGGGTGTTGATGCCACATAAAAATCCCCTAATGTTCCTGTTAACACACCTTTAGGGAGGCAGTGTATCATCTCAAGAGAGAAAGAATTTCAATGAAACAGTATTGAGTAACAAACAGCCCCTGAGACTTGATGTTACCTACAATTGCAAATCCCGTGCCCATTCAAAGAGGAACAGAGGGACAGTTGGTCTTCCAGGTTTTGAGGAGCAAGTCTTCCCCAGAGGAGGTCAGGCCAAAATCACATCTAGGGATTGATCAGGAGAAGGGAGAGGATGCATATTTGGAATGGGACCAAGTGAATTACTCAGGACAAGGTGAACATTGGGGAAACTCAAAGACACTGACTGCATCAACTTGAGAACTTAAATGGCTAGCGGTGTAGAAGGAAACTGGGTGGATCCCTTAAACTCAAGCTGACGGGGAGTATAGGCAGGAGATTCTGTCACCCTCCCTCTGGGGAGTTAAAGGGCATTCCCTCCCATTGAAACAGATCAGCTCAGCACACTGGCTTGAGAATAGTAAATGTGAAAATGTGGGTTGTGGAGAGACCAGAGGAGGGGTGTGGCAGCTGAACCTGGGATGTGACTTATCCAATTCTGAAAGCCACTGAGGGCTGAGAGTCGTGGGCTCTTTGGAATCTTGGAGGCACAGAGAAAAATAAATGTGGGCCAAAAGACCTGTGTATCCTTACCAAGGAGATGCTACAGAGGGCATTCTCTTTAGCTCAGGCATCTTCTTCCACATCCCAACCTTTCACAGGCAGCAGGTTAGTCCCAGCCAAGTTCCAGGGGCCACGGCCCTAAACATGACTGCCAAAGTCTGTATAAATGACTAATATTTGCTCAACCCCAGGTAACAATCCATGCAAATTTGGCTTCAAAAAGCTCCTTCTGGGCCCAGGCCTAAAACTCTCACTCAGATTGTGAGGGAAGATGTCCTCTCTCAGGATTAAGCAGAGTGCACAGATATACCTTCCCCTTCAGAAGATTTGAAGCTGTGCTTGGCATGTAAGGATATGCCATAGTTTGGGATATCCCCATGCTGTACTGAGTCACACACTGGATCTTTTGAAATCAAGGGGACACAGACAGAGATAGAGCCAGAGAGTGGGGTTGGGGAGCAAAGAGAGAGAGAGAGAAAGAGACAGAGTGGAGCAACTTTTCTACTCTAGTCTACCCCCTGCATTGTGATGCCCAAATAACTCTCATATTGCAGGCAGAGGGACCAAGTGACAGATTACCACAGTGGTATTGACCAGAAAATTACAGGCTGGCTGGTGAGGTTTCTAGAAGAGGTTCAAACAGTAATTAGGTCAGCAGTTGAGTCTAGACTTGGTATTATGGGCTTAAAGCCTGAGTGGTGCCACCTGGGGGCTGAGATTTTCTCATTAACATAGATATTACATGCACCAGGCAGAAACTGGAAAATATTAGGAGCCCCAAGCTCAGGCAGCCTCTCTGAGATTCCAGTGTCCAGGAGATACAAGGAGGAAGGAGGGACCACATAGAATGACTGAGGAACAAAGTCTGAGCCCAACATGCCTTCTTCATGAGAAAGGAACACTCCTCTATCCACCCCCCCATGCGGAGCCTGCTTTCCCAGGGCATGTGCTGTGGCACTGGGGGAAGAGAACTTCCTGCCCAGTATTGGACAGGCCGGGCCAACTCCCAGCACCCACACATGAATTTGGGGGATGTTTTCACCACAACCTGGTCACCTGCCACCTGCTCTCATCATGGCCCTCACTTATGTACAGGACACAGTAGCCTCTATGCTCATGAGTAGGGCCGTCCTGTGCAACCTCCTTCTCCAGTCACAAAATTCCTAGTGCGATCCCAGGTTATCTGCCCTTGTGACCTTTTCTTGAAGGAAGGGGGTCCTTAGAATGTGCTCCAAGTCTGGGACCCTCTTTATGTATCCCTGGAATGTCAGTCAGCCCATCAGGAATCTCATGCTGGGGACACCCACTGATAACAGAAATCAGGAGTTCTCCCCAATTCTTCTGAGCTGTTTTGGAGAACGTGACAAGCTCCAGTGTACAGAAGGAAAATCAACATCCCAGCTGCCTTTCTGGATCCAAAGAGGCACCAGAGAGGCAGTAGGATGCACTTCCTGGGTTCCACAGCAAGCCCTGCCTCTGTGGGCCTTCAGAGGCCCTGGGGAACAGTCCCCATGCATGTGCTTTCCCATCGTCCGCTCTCTTAACCCAGCCTTCGAGCAGACAGCCTTCCACCTGGCTTCTTTCCCTCTGCAGTCAGACCTCTTCCTACCATATTTTGTCCTCTGTGCCTTTTTCAAACTCACAAGTCTCTGCTGGCACTACCTGCCCTGCCTGTGCCCTACAAGACCTGGTTTCACGTCAGACCCAATGACATCTACACCTAAACAAGGGATTGCCCCTCTTTCTTGCTCCCCAAGGAGAACATGCCTCACATCCAGGACATGCCTGGGTCTAGCCATTGAATGCCAAGGGTGCTGCAGGAGGGCTGGCAGAAGGCAATGGCAGAGTGGACATGTTCTCAGGGATGTCCGCACGTCGGATGATCCTCGCCTGCCAAAGACAGACTCCTCTCCTCTCTCTCTTCAATCCTTGATTTACTCAAGAACAGTCACTGAGTGCCTAAGGTGCATCCACTGCCATCCCGGGTGATCTGCGGGGACACTTCATGAGAATGTCATGGTCTTCCTCAGAGTATCTCTGAGGCAAAAACCCTCACTTGTCTGAGTAGAGAAATGAAAAAACAAAACAACTGTGCTGGAAAATGAGTAAATCACATGCTGGTCTTGCTTTGCACTGTAGAGCACGCCTCACAGAGTGGTACCTCCAGGAATACACTGCCCATCAATCCTAATAACCATAGGAAAAGTTGTTATTTTTCAATAGCCATTACAAATTTTTATCACAATATTAAAAACTCTGTTATAGCCGAACCGGTTTGGCTCAGTGGATAGAGTGTCGGCCTGCGGACTCAAGGGTCCCAGGTTTGATTCCGGTCAAGTGCATGTACCTTGGTTGCGGGAACATCCCCACTGGGGGGTGTGCAGGAGGCAGCTGATCGATCTCTCTCATTGATGTTTCTAACTTTCTATCCCTCTCCCTTCTTCTCTGTAAAAAATCAATAAAATATATTTAAAAAAAGAAAAAACAAAAAAACTCTGTTATAAACATACCATACATGTAAATAAATAAAGTAGTAAAATCACTACTTAGCACCCTGTGATTTTAAATGTTTGAGAATTAAAAACTGACATGCGCCTTTGCAAACTATTTCAAGAGTAGTTTAAACATGGCTTGCGGGTCTTCTGCTCATACAACTTTCCACACAGAGTGAGAGTCTTTTCCATGCCCTGGTCAACTGTCACATTGCTTTCTAGGTTTGGATAAGCTTCCAAGGTCCCATCCTTCCTGCTGCCTACGTGGGCACCCGTCTCTGGAAGAGTTCCTTTAGTGTGAAGCTCTTTGGCCTCATGGCTTGCCCAGGGACCTCTCCATCCTTTTTTTGGTCACAACCATGTTGCTCATTTACACTTGTCTGATAGCTGGCCATTGTGAACCTGAAGCTGGGTTCTGAGTCACAATGATGAGTAGAAGTAATTCCTCAGGTTTGGCAGAATTTAAGAAATTACAGAAGCATTTCACTTTCCAAGTTTCATTACTTCTCTCTCCAGACAAGAGACCTTGGCAAGGGCCATCTATTGACTTCCTTCTCCACGTGCAGTAACTGAGGCCTGAATCAGTCGCCTGCACTTATATCTCTGAGTGAGTCATGGGACAGTGACACAAGAACAAGGCCCTGGTTCCTGATGGAAGGCTACCATGGCCATCACCTGGGCCAGCCTGATGCGAATGTGCATAGAGAAGTCACCGGAGAATGGGAGCATGCCACTCTATGTGTGGCAGCGGTGGACACGATCAGGGTCATGGGCAGACAGCAGGAGTGTCCATTTAGGTGACAATCACCCGCCATAATCCAGGTGCTCGGCAGGTCCGTGCTCAGCCATGGTGTAGGGACCCGGTCAGGTCTTCAGGAGGATGGGGAGGTGATGGTGTGATAGTCCCAGGGAGAACTAGGAATGATCT
This sequence comes from Myotis nattereri, assembly GCF_964212035.1. Classification (NCBI taxonomy): domain Eukaryota; kingdom Metazoa; phylum Chordata; class Mammalia; order Chiroptera; family Vespertilionidae; genus Myotis; species Myotis nattereri. The sequence continues at coordinate 19,263,676 of NC_138094.1, read as the reverse complement.
GCAAGTATGTCAATTTACTGATGAGGTGTCACCCACGAGTTCTGGGTAGCAGTTATGAATGGAGGCCCCTCCCACAGCTGAGGTAGAGGAAAAGAAGGGTGGAGAACCCAGCTCAGCGATGGGGCCACAGGAGGCATAGCTCCAGGGTGTCTCCCTCTTGGCCTGAGCTCCGCTATGCCCCACCGCCTCATCCTCTGCACAGGTGGATCATACTAAGGAGGGCACCTTCTGGCAGCCCAGGGCTGACAATTCTCTCTGCCTCAAATTACCCTGCAGTCATGGCCTTGATCTCTCCTCTCAGGGTCCTGGGACCAGTATGTCCATAAATAGCCACTCTCAATGTGGCTGAGACACTAGTAACACGAGGGGTTACCACCCAGGTGACCTTAGTACCAGCAGCATCTGTGTGAGGACTGACACTCCCAATGCATGAGGTCGAGGTCTCTCCATCCCCATTCTCTATCTCCCAGGCCTCCCTGACCACCTTGGGCTGTAGCCAGGGGACAGGTTGTGCACTAGTTACTTTGTTTCAAGAACCATCCCTTACCCTGAGTGTTGCAAGCTCAGGGGAAGATACCAAAACTTACCTGACACCAAACACCAGTTAAGTCAGTCTGTGGGCTCTCATGCCAGCCTTGCTGCAAGCAGAGTTGCTGAACATGGGGTCCCTAACACACTACAGCTTCTTATCTCGAGCTTGCGCTCGCTCTCTTTTACCCCATAAAAAGGCAGGAGAACAAATGATTTTGGGGGGACATGACCTGAGAATACAATGGCTGCTCCTGTTTCTGCTCCCCCAGGAGGGGCCTGAGGATGCAGATCCCACCGATTTTCCTGATGATGAGAATGGAAGAGGTGCAGGGCTTCTCTACACACCCTAGGCAGCTCCCTTAACCAGCTCACCTGAAGATGACTTCCATCCATGCTGGTTCAGCTCATAATGGCCTCACACCCTCCAATACTTGGTTGCCCTGGTGGCCCATGGTCCCAGTCACCTGTGTCAACCTAGGTCAGAGTAAGAACCAAATGGTCCCCAAACAAGGAAAGAGCAGTTAATGCACGTACGTTGGAAGGCATGGGCTCCTGTGAAAATCTTTTAGAACACCGTGGAGGAATCTGAAAACTGGAGATGTGCCCTGGCTGGTTGGGCACACTATCCAACCAAGGGCTGAACGACCCAGCAGAGGATAGTCGGACTTCCTTGTTTTCATCTGCAGAGCTCTGGTCACTGCATTGTACCAATCCAGCACTCAAGTCCTCTGAGCCTGCTGCAAGGCACAACATGCTGGCATCCAGTCCCCACAGTAGTGTCACTCTAGCACAAGGACCTCCTGAGCCCACTGCCCCAGTATATGATACTTGGGCACCTTTGTAAGCAGGCATTGGGCATCCAATTCCAACTATGGTTGCTCATCCCCCAAAGCAGAAAATGGGACTTCTCCCTACACGGGCCAGAGGCACAGCACAATCACTCTGATCCAGTGTGTGGGTCCCACAAGCACACACCCTTTGCAGACAGCTCCTGGGCCCTTCTGTGTGCTATCACTCGGCATGTGCCTTTCCAACCAAGGGTGCATGGCTCCCTCAGTAGGATCCATGGCACTGCCCCACATCCGCCCCGGGTTTCCTACCTCAGGACACTCTGCTGCTGGATCCTAAACTCCTTCATGATTCAGAGAGGGAAATCACTTTGACCAGAATCCCACTGCCTCAACCACAAACTACTAAATACCCTCCTCGCCACACTCATGGGCACTGGGCCCACATAGTGAGTTTCAGAGTAATGCTAATCCAGCGACCATCACACCACACTGGTTAAAGTCACATTTCCTGAGAAGCAGGCCCCATGACTCCTTAAATCCAGGCAATGGTCTTTGGGAACAGTGAGCAAATACAAATGAGACTTCAGACAACCTTTTCCACAAGAGCCGGAACAATAATCACATCCAAAACACCTTGTAAAACAAGGCTGGGGGTCAGTCACATTGCTAATCCTTGATAACACTTTATCCACAAATAAGAAACTAACAGTCCAGATCCAAGTACCTCCAGAGAATTGAAATAGCTCAAGAAGGGAGCTCCACTAGATTACCTATCCCAGAAGACCTGAGAAATCACACCAGTAAAACACCCCCAAAAGAACCTGGGTAGCAAAGCAGTTGAACCTAGCAAACAGATACAATTCAAATGTTACAACAAAACATAGGGAGACAAAGAGGCATTCCCCAAAGGAATGAATAAAGTGTAATCAACAGAAAAGGAGTTAAATGAAATGGAGGCAACTAACATGTCAGATGAAGAAAGTTTAAAATACAAGAGGAGAGCCTATGCGAGCTTTGGGACAACACCCAAGAAAACAACATCCGCATCATAGGGATTCCAGAAGGAGAAGAAGTGAAGCACAGAATAGAAAACATGTTGGAAGAGATAATGACAGAAAACTTCCCTGATATTGGCCAGAAAATATCTATGCAAGTGCAAGAACCACATAGAGTCCCAAACAAGATGAACCCAAAAAGACCAACACCAAACCCATAATAATTAAACATCAATACCAAAGTAAGTATCATAAAGACTGTCAGAGAGAGACAGAAAGTTACCTACAAGGGACCTCCCATTAGAATATCAACTGATTTCTCAACAGAAACACACCAGGCCAGAAGGGGATGGAATAAAATACACAAAGTAATGTGAAACAAGGGACTGAATCCATACCCAGCAAGTCTACCATTCCAAATTGCAGATGGAATCTGGACATTCACAGACAAAAAAGGGCTAAGAGAGTTTATTAACACCAAGCCATCAATGCAAGAAATGCTAAAAGGACTGCTGTAAAAAGAAGAAACAGAAAGGCAAGATGAAACAAAAATATAAGAATAAAAATGATGACAAACAAGTACATATCAATAACAACATTAAATGTAAATGGATTAAATGCTCTAATCAAAAGACACAAGGTAGGTGAATGGATAAGAAAACATGACCCATATATTTGCAGTCTGTAAGAGACCCACCTCAGAGCTAAGGATTCACACAGACTGATAGGGAAGGGATGGAAAATAAAAGTGTTTCAGGTAAATGGAAATGAGAAAAAAGCTGGTGTGGCAATACTTATATCTGACAAAATAAAACTTAAAGTGAAGGCCATAACAAGAGATAAGGAAGGCCACTGTATAATACTAACGGGGGCAATTCAACAAGAAGATATAACTCTGGTAAACACATATGAACCCAATACAGGAGCATCCAAATACATAAAATACACACTTCTGGGAGGTATTAAGGGACAGATAGCAATAAATTCATAGTCGGTTACTTTAATCCCCCATTTACACCACTGGATAAATCCTCTAAACAAAAAACCTCCAAAGAAACAGCAATCCTAAATGACTCTCAGTTCAGATAGACTTGACATCTTCAGAACATTTCATCCCAAAGCTACTGGATATACATTCTTCTCCAGTGCTCAGGGGACATTTTCAAACACAGACTATAGATTAGGACATGGGCAACGTCTCTTCAAATTCAAGAGCATAGAAATCATAATAAGCATCTTCTCAGGTCACAATGGCATAAAACTGCAAAACCACTGCAACAAAAACAATGAAAAAAATCAAACACTTGGAGGCTAAATAGCATGCTGTTAAACAATGGTTGGGTTACCAAAGAGATCAAAGAAGAAATGGAAAGCATCCTGGAAACAAATGACAATGAAAACTCACAATCCAAAATCTATGGGACACATGAAAGCAGTCCTGAGAGGGAAGTTCATAGCTCTAAAGGCCTACCTCCAAAAACGAGAAAAAAATGGTAATGAAGTATCTAACCTAGCAACTTAATCAATTAGAAAGAGAGCAACAAGAAATGCCCAAAGTCCTCAGAAAGAAGTAGATAATAAAGATCAGAGCAGAAAGGAACAACAAAGAGACCAAAAAAATACAAAAGATCAATGAAACCAAGAGCTGGTTCTTTGAAAGGATACACAACAATCATGAACCGCTAGCCAGGCTCACCAAGAAACAAAGAGAGATGACCCAAATAAACAAAATTATAAATGAAAGAGGTGAAATAACAAATGACCCAACAGATATACAAAGGATTGTAAAAAATTACAACAAACAACTCTACTCCAACAAACTGGACAACCTGTGTAGCTTGACATTTGTAAACAAGGATCTGAAGTCCTGCCAAGTGAATGTTCTATTAGGAGCACAGTGAGAATTGCAAGCGAGCCACGCTGGTCAACATTGCACACAATCTTGAGTTCCAAGAACATTTACCTCCCTGAGAACGGCTAAGATTAAATAGTTGTAGGTGTAGAACAGAAAGGGAGGGCACAGCTGCAAGTTGTCTTCAATATGCTATTGTAATAATATAGAACAAAACAAGATTTAATTTATTTTATTTTATTTTTTATTGATTTCTTACAGAGAAGAAGGGAGAGGGATAGAGAGTTAGAAAGATCGATGAGAGAGAAACATCGATTAGCTACCTCCTGCACATTCCCTATTGGGGATGTGCCCGCAACCAAGGCACATGCCCTTGATGGAAATCGAACCTGGGACCCTTGGGTCCACAGGCTGAAGCTCTATCCACTGAGATAAACTGGTCAGGACACAAAACATGATTTAATTGATTAACTGCTGACACACTGACCTTGTACCAAAACCCAATAAAACGATGGTGAGAGTGCAAGGTTTGCTGCATGCCTGAGAGAGCTGTAGCCCTCTGTCCGGCATCAATCATCCTGAGTGCTCCTCTTACCTCTGCGTCTTTGGTTCCTTAAACATCCCTCAACACTTGGCGCCAAAATAGGGACCGTAAGGTAAGTATGGGGAACGCACAGGACTGAAAGGGAAAAAGTCTGCAATGGTGTATGCAAAACTTTCGGCAAGCCAGGCAGCACAATGGGGAACTTACCAATGGCAGAGAGTCAATATATGACTCTGCTCTGTTCAGTGCTTTAAAGCACTGGGGTAAGTGTGTCTCAAGACACTTTTAGGAAATTAGCTAGAGAAATAAAAAGGCATTGTTATTGGTTTGAGCCGACAGGCAGAAATCAGTTAAATCTAAAGGTTTGGAAACAGATTGTTCATGGGCTACAACACGCTCATCACAATGGAGATCCTATAGGACAGGAAGTTTGGTCCTTGTGTACTTTGATTACTATGGCTCTTAAATCTTTGCAGTCAAAATCAGATTATAAGGCTACTCCAGTTAAAGTTACTATCTCTCGTTCTCACTCTGCTTGTGAAACTGATAAAGACATGCCTAATAGACCACTACCATCTCTGCCTTATGAAAATAATTTAGACCAAAAAAGGAAAGATTTTGAACAGAAGTTGAAGGGATAGGAAGATATAGAAGAGACTGATAAAGAGGGCATCGGGATTTGTCAGAAAGTGAAACTAGTAGCACTGATTCAAGTGGTAGTGAACGGACAAGATTAAAAAAGAAAATCAAAACAAGGGATGACAAAAAAGAGTTATTAAAAGATTTGCTGATTCATATAAAGGCTTTAATATGTGGTATCCCACTGCCTCATGTTAAACCCACAAATAAGTTACAGGAGTTATTCAAAAATGCTTTTCCAGTTCAACAGCCACTGTCAGAGTAGCCTGGAGTAACTCCCTCGGCTCTTCCTCCAGACACACCACATTATTCCACAGGGGCACATAGGCAATTCCAGCTGCCCTTGCCTACTGAAATAAACAAAGTATTATTCGATTCAGAACATGGAGATGAGATTGTTCTTCCCACATGGAGAAGAGATAATAATTTCCTTGCATTTCTGATACAGCAGCAGCAAATGCCACTGGATCTGCAACAATAGCCCAATATCCAAATAGTTATGTTAATGTGGCTCATCATCCTCATGAGTTTAAACTGCTCAAAAGTTTACAAGAGGCAATTAATTCTTATGTCATGCATTCCCTGTTTGTGATGGGATTACTTACTAGTTATTCCTCAGAATTTTTGCTAATTCCCCTGGATTGGGAAGCTTTGACCAAAACTGTACTGGATCCAGGAATATATTTACAATTTAAAACATGGTGGAGAGAGGAAGCTGACGTTATGGCTAGAGAAAATGCAGCAAAAGAGCCTCCAGGACCAACATTTCAGGAATTAACTGGGTCTTGACATGAAGGGCAATTGCAAGCACAGGCAGCTTTTTCAGATTTGCATATTACTCAGATAAAATTATGTTGTTTAAGAGCTTGGAAGAGACTGGATACACCTGGAAAGGCATCTCCTGCTTTTACTAAAATTACTCCACAAACGGGAGAGCTTTATACTGACTTTCTGTCAACATTAACAACACCAATTAAAAAGGCTCTCTCTCAGGAAGAGGCACGAAGATTATTTCTTCACTATTTCTTTACAACCTCAAGACTATGAGAAATTTGCATTTACTGTCCCGGCTTTAAATCAGGCGCAACCCACTCAACGGTATCAATAGAAAGTCTTACCACAAGAAATGTTCAACAGTCCCAGTATATGTAAGGCATATGTGCATCAACCTTTAGAAATAGTTAAATAAATTTCCTAATACTCTAATTTATCATTATATAGATGATATTTTAATAGCTTCTAAAATTCAATCACAATTACAGGAGATTTACCAATACCTCCTTGAAAAATTCTAAGACTAAAAATTAGAAGTAGCCACAGAAAAGAAACACTGGCAGGAGCCATGGAAATATCTTGGGCAAAAATTACCAGATGTCTCCATTATTCCACAGAAGGTTCAAATTAGAAGAGACAGTTTAGAGACTCTAAACGATTTTCAAAAGTTATTAGGAGACATTAATTGGTTGAGACCCAGCCTTGATATACCTACTTATCAATTGACTAATTTATTTCAAATCCTAAAGGGACCATCTGAATTAAATAGCCCACGTGTTTTAATCCCTGCTGCAGAAAAAGAATTAACTTGGATAGAACAGCATATACAACAAACACAATTAAATAGAATTCTCTCCATAGACAATTTTAAATTATTAGTTATCCAAACTGAGCATTCTCCTACAGGGTTACTTGTTCAAGATAGTAATGTTATTGAATAGATTTTCTTGCCACATAAATCACAGAAATAAATACAGACTTATAATCAAACAATTTGCCAAGTTATTTACAAGGGAAGACTAAGATTAAAATCATTATGTGGTTTATATCCAGAAGAAATTATAGTACCTTTTACTGTCAAAAATATTCAAAAATTGTTTAAAATATGCGATAATTAGCAAACTGCTTGTGCTCATTTTTTAGAGAAAATGCATAATCATTATCCTACAAATAAAAGGTTACAATTTCTTAAGAAAACTCAATGAATATTGCCTCATATTGTAGCTAATGAACCAATTCAAGGCCCTACTATTTATACTAATGCTAACAAGCTAGAAATAGCTGGTTTTCATTCTGAACAGCTAACAAAGGTAATTCAATCTCCATACCCTTCAGTACAATGGGCAGAACTATTTGCCATTGTTTTATTACTACAACATTTTCCTCAAGCTGTAAATATTGTCACTGATTCTCAATATGCAGTAATTACTCACTTACTAAAAGCTTTTGCAGTAATGGAAATACCTCAAAATATTAAGACTGATAATGGTTCTGCATATCTATCTACAAAATGTCAAACATTTTTTCAATATCACATCACTGGCATCCCTTGTAACAATACAGGACCAGCTATTATTGAAAGACAAAATCACACCTTAAAGGAAATGCTCAAAAAACAAAAAGGGAGAGAATCCCCTAAATGAAGACTATTAACTGCTCTATTTACTTTAATTTTTTTAAATCAAGATGAGATGACAGCACTGCTGCTCAGCAACATTGGGTAAAGGAGGTTTCACAAGAATTGAATCAACCTGTGTTTTATCATAATGAGTCCTCTCAGTCATGGGATCCTGCATGGGTCCTACGATGGGGGCGAGGTTATGCTTATATTTCCACAAGTAAAGAAAAGTTCTGGGTTCCTGAGAGGCGTCTTAAGCGGAGACATGGGAATCAAAAGGAAGTTCTACTTAAGTGATATGACCAAGGATTTCTCAGAGATGACATTGATGGGGCCTCCTATCCGCAAAGCTCTACAGTAAACACAACATTCATCTGTACCAACCTGGGGTCAGGTGAAGAATCTTATGAAAGAGGGAGAACAACTGGTTTGGCATCATGGTAAAGAAGTGACGCCATCAACTTTGTTACTTGCTATGCTTGCACTAATAACCACTCAGGTAAATGCTGAGAATCATACATATTGGGCTTACATTTCTAATCCCCCACTGAATAGAGGTGTTTCTTGGTTGGATTCAAAGGTTCGAATTTATATTAATGACTCAAATTGGTTACCCGGACCTTATGATTATCGAGGTCCATTAAAACCAGAAGAGGAAGGTAGAGTCATAGAAAATTATACCACTGGAACACAGGGAGTGCCAATATGCTTAGGTCAAGGAGACCATTGTTTAACAATACAGGCACAAGCCCTGTTGAACATTTTGAAAACACTACTACTGAAACAAACAAACAAAAAAAAACAACAAAAAAAAAACAGGCGTTTGTTTCTTCTGAGTGCCCATGGTTTTAAAAATGTTAGTTGGGATAACAATAGTACACCTCCATTACTTCAACCATGTCATGTTCCTACGTTTACACACTTGTTCAGTTGGGTCCACTGGGAATCCTGCCGAGGAGAGACAGTTTGGGTTTTATCTAATACTTCCTATGGAAGCGTCATTGATTGGAGCCCTTCAGGTTCTGCCCGTTCCAAAGCCAATGGAGCGGATCTACGATGGCGTAGAGGAGAGAACAAGTCCATATCCATGCAAGCAAATGAAAGCATTGTATGGCATGATGGAGGATTTGCCCCCCCCCCCAACACCTCATCAAGAAGGACATCCTGTTCAATCTGACTTATGGAAATTGGGGTCTGCCTTACACTCTTTGAAAGCATAGATTTGCATAAAATAAGCAAATCTATAAAAATAACTCTTGGAATTACACCTTACAATGTAATGCTAACAAAACTGCCTTTGTACAAGCCTGTGTTCGATTACCATTTTTGTTAATGATAGAAGATCAAATTGTAAGTCTGCAAAGACAAATGCATATGAAATACAACTAGAATTATTCATCATTTTGCATTACTCCTGTACCTTATAATGAAAGTTTGTTTCCATGGGAAAAGGTTAAAAAACATTTGTTCCATCATAAAAATCTAAAAAAATAAATTCTACATTTACAAACTCATATATAAAAAAAATATTTCAAAAGAAATTGGATAAATTAACTGGGCAAAATGTGTTAAAAATATTGTTAAGGGATTGCAACAATTAAATCCTATACCCCATTTACAAGCCACTTTAGGAGCTTCTGCTGGAATACTATTATTAATACTCCATCTTTGTATCATTTTATATTTAGTCTTCCAAGGACTCAGGAAAACCAAACAACTAATTAAGAGAAAAACAGCTGTGTTATCTCTGATGCTCCATCAAATGAAGCAAGAAGAAAAGGGGGATTTGTAGCTGGACATTTGTAAATGAGGATCTGAAATCCTGCCAAGAAGAAGTGAATGTTCTATCAGGAGCACAGCATGACTTGCAAGCGAGTCGCACTGGGTCAACATTGCACAAAATCTTGAGTTCCAGGAACATTTGCCTCCATGAGAAAGGCTAGGATTAAATAGTCATGGTTGCAGAACAGAGAGGGAGGGCACAGCTGCAAGTTGTCCTCAATAGCTATTGTAATAATATAGAACAAAACAAGATTTAATTGATTAACTGCTGATGCACTGACCTTGTACCAAACCCCAATAAAAACAATGGTGAGAGATAATAGTTTGCTACATGCCTGAGCGAGCTATCACCCTCTGTCCGGCATCAATCATCCTGTGTGCTCGCCTTACCTCTGCGTCTTTGGTTCATTAAACATCTCTCATCAATCTGGACAAAAGAGACATATTCCTAGAAAAATACAAGCTCCCAATAAAAAATCATGAAAAAGCAAAAAACCTGAACAAGCTGAAAACTAGTGATAAAATTGAAACAGTAATCAAAAAGCTTTCAGAAAACAAAAGCCCTGGAGCAGATGGTTTCAGAGGGGAGTTTTACCAAACATTCAAAGAAGAAGTAAAACCAATACTTCTCACACTCTTTCGAAAAATTCAAGAGGAAGGCATGCTTCCAAGCTCTTTTTATGAAGTCAGCATTACCCTAATATGAAAACCAGAAAAAGACACCACAAAGAAAGAGACTTACAAGCCAATATTCCAGTTGAACAGTGATGTTGCAATCCTCAAATAAATTCTAGCAAACTGGATCCAGCATTACATGAGAAAGATCATACACCATGACCAAGTGGGATTTATCCCAGGGATGCAAGGCTGGTACAATATCCTCAAATCAATAAGCATGATACATCACATAAACAAATTGAGAGAGAAAAACCACATAATCATATAAATTGGTGCAGAAAAGGCATTTGACCAAGTGCAAGAGACTTTCCTGATAACAATCTTAAAAGTGGGAATAGAAGATTCATCCCTCCCCATATAAAAGCCTTATATGAAAAACCTACAGCCAACATCATACTCAATGGGCAAAAACTAAAGCCATTTCCCTCAAGAAGAGGAACAAGACAAGGATGCTTGCTTTCAACACTTCTGTTCAAAATGGTACTGGAACTGCTAGCCACGGTGATCACACAAGTAAAAGAAATAAATGCCTCCCAAATTGGAAAGTAAGAAGTAAATTGTCATGATTTGCAGATGGCATGATACTTTACATAGAAAACCCCAGACTCCTTCAAAAAATTAGTAAACTTAGTAAGTGAATTCAGCAATGTAGCAGACTACAAAATTAATGCCAGGAAATCTGTGGCATTTTATACACCAATAGTGAACTTACAGAAAGAGAGTTTGAAAAAAAATCCTATTTATCATCCCACCAAAAAAATTATGATACATAGGAATAAACTTAGCTACGAAGGTAAAAGACCTCTACTCAGAAAACTGCAAGACTTTGAAGAATAAATAGAGGAAGACAAAACTGATGAAAGAACATACCATCTTAGTGGCTTGGTAGTATCAACATCATGAAAATGGCTATACTACCCAAAGCGAACTATAGATTCAATACACTCCGCATTAAAATACCAAGAGCATATTTCACAGACCTAGAATGAACTCTCCAAAAATCCATCTGTAATTAAAAAAAAAAAAGACCCTGAGCCCGAACAGGTTTGGCTCAGTAGATAGAGCGTTGGCCTCCGGACTGAAAGGTGACAGGTTCGATTCCGATCAAGGGCATGTACCTTGGTTGGGGGCACATCCACAGTAGGGGGTGTGTAGGAAGCAGGTGATCCATGTTTCTGTCTCATCAATGTTTCTAACTCTCTATCCCTCTCCTTCACTCTCTGTAAAAAAAATCAATAAAATATATTAAAAAAACTAACAAACCCCAAATAGCTGCAACAATCCTGAGAAAGAAGACAAAGTAGGAGGTATCTCAGTACCAGATATCAAGCTGTTTTACAAAACCGCTGTTCTCAAAACTGCCTGACACTGACTCAAGAATAGACCTATAGTCCAATGGAATTGAATAGAGAACCCAGAAACCAATCCAAACCACTAAGCTCAATTAGTATTGACAAAGGAGGCAAAGACACACAATGGAGACAAAAGGGTCTCTTCAATAAATGGTGCTGGGAAATTTGGTCAGATACATATAGGAAATGAAACTAGGCCACCAGCTTACACCATACACAAAAAATAAACTCAAAATGGATAAAGGACTTAAACATAAGACGGGAAACTAAAAATATTAGAGGAAGCCACAGGCAGCAGAGTGTCAGATACATGCTGAAGGAATGTCTTCACCGACCCAGCTCCTGGGGCAATGGAAAATAAAGTTAAAATAAACAAATGGGACGACATCAAAATAAAATGCTTCTTCATAGGAAAAAAAAAGAAACCATCAACAAAACAACAACAAAGCCCACTGCATGGGAGAACATATTTACCAATATTCTCTCGGATAAGGGTTTCATCTCCAACATTTACAGGGTACTCATACAACTTAAAATAAGGAAGATAAACAACCCAATCACAAAAATGGGCAGTGGACCTAAATAGATACTTTTACAGGGAGGACAAAAGGAAGGAAAATAGATACATGAAAACATGCTCAGAGTCACTAATCTAACTCAAATTAGTAACACAATTTGCGAGAGACGCAAATCAAAAGGATAATGAGGTACTACCTCACAGCTGTCAGAATGGCTATCATCAACAAATCAACAAAGGGCGAGTGCTGGTGAGGATGGGGAGAAAAAGGAACCCTCCTTCACTGCTGGTGTGAATGCAGACTGGTGCAGCCACTATGGAGAACAGTATGGAGTTTCCTCAAAAAACTAAAAACGGAACTCCCATTTGACCCAGTGATCCCACTTCTAGGAATATATCCCAGGAACCTAGAATTACCAATCAGAAAGGATACATGCACCTCTATGTTCACTGCAGCACAATTTACAATAGCTAAGATTTGAAAACAGCCTAAGTGCTGGTCAGCAGAAGAGTGGGTTAAAAAGCCGTGGTACATCTACACACTGGCATAGTACGCTGCTGCAAAAAAGGAAGGGGCACTGACCATTTGCAACAGCATGGATGGAGCTGGACAGCATTATGCTAAGCAAAGCTAGTCAGTCAGTCAGTCCAAGAAAGAGAAATATCACGTGACCTCACTCATCTGTGGATTATAATGAACAACATAAACCAATGAACAAAAACAGATCCAGAGACAGAGAAGCATGGATCAGACCATCACCCTCAGAGGCAAGGTAGGGGAGGGTGGGGCTAAGGGGGAGAGATCAACCAAAGGACTTGTATGCATGCCTATAAGCCTAGCCAATGGACGCAGACACCAGGGGGTGAGCGTGAGGGCATGCTTGCGGGGTGGGGGTGGGGGTGTGGGGGTAGTGGGGGATAAGAACACACATGTAATACCTTAATCAGTAATAGGAATGAAAAGGAACCCAGGAACATATCATCAGGTGAGAATTCACACACTCACACTCACGCACACTCAGGCACCCGCACACTCACACCAGGAGAGGGCTCTGCCGCTCTCAGTGGAAGTCACCTCTTATCTCCCAGCCTGACCACCGCTTTCTCACCAGCTGAACCAGAGGACAATGATGAGTGACGGCCCTGGTGCTCTGCGGAAAGCGACCTCTCCCTCCCGGACACTTCCCACCGTCCAGCAGCCTCTTTTGTGCCCCCTCTCTGTCCCCCACGCCCTGAGCAGAGCTCGGCTGGCCTGAGAGCCCACAGACTTGAGGATCCAGATCCCGGGGGAGTTGGCGCCGGGGCCTGTGGGGGCCCCCTTGGTCAACTGCAAACTCGGCCAGCTGAGGTCACACAATAAAGGCCGATGCCAGAGTTCCATGAATTGTTGCGTGTAAGTCCCCTCAGCGACTCTGGCGCAGCAAGCTGAAGGCCTCACGCCAGCGAGCGAGGTTTGGACCTCAGGCCTTCACTCCAACCAGGTGGGAACTCATTTTCAGATGGAAAACGCCTGCGGGGGAGGGGCTGCGGGGTGCCAGTGACTAGAGCAAGTTCCCCACTGGAGACAGCAAGAACCCAGAGTGTGAGCTTACCTTTTCCACAGGCCATGCTCCTCACCACATGGTCTCCTGCTCAGCAGGGATGCTGTTGGGAAGGAAACAGTGGGGGGCGCCGCCTGGCAAGCTTCCTGGGGCTGAGCCCTTTTTCCTTTGGGGGCGAAATCTCGCGAGATCAGGAGATCAGGAGCATCCCAAGATCAGGGGACTGCGTGTTTTAGCAGGCCCAGAGAAGGTGGGGACAGATGCACCTGTGCCACACCCACTAGGCTGCAAGGGGTGGCAGAGGGTGGGTGGCTGTCAGGGGGATCCTGTTTTTCCAGGCATGAGTGTTGGGGCGGTCACGGATGTGGAGGGAGAAACAGGAGGCCTCGACCCCCAGCTAATCTCCCACTCGCCACCCCTGGTCTGTGTTTCTGGGGACCCCTTTCCCTCTGTGGTAGTGGCTGCCACTTACCTACCTAGTTCCCTGGGCCAGGCTGGGTGACCCACTCCCACCCCACCGCAGCCCTCTGTCTAGAAAAGAGCTCCCTGCCCTGGGCTAGTCCACTGTCCCTACTGTCTGGATGGGGACATTTTAGTAACCCCGGGCAGAGGAGAGCTGGCCAGATGCAATTACTTTTTCTCTCTCCACAGGTGCTCTCCTCAGTCTTCCCCTAGGGTTTGGGTCACCAGAGCTCTTTGACAAGCCGGAATCCAGCCTTTTTCTGCTCACCTCCCCTAAGCCTTCAGGTGATGGCAGCCTCCCTGCCGGGGTCCAACCCCAGCAGGTACAGGGTTTCCCAAAGGCGTAGACGGAGTCGGCGAAGAAGGAAGGACATGGAGACAGCATTCAGTTGATCAGCAGCCTAGCCAGGATCTCCAGCCAAGTTCTGGTCTCCATCTCCAGAGAGGTTCTGCTGTTTATTTTCTTGTTACATCCGTATTTATACCAGTTGATTTTAATCCTGTCAATTTCTATTACAAAGGTTAGGGCTTTTCTTATTTCCATTCCAGGGAGTAAAGATTATGTAGCTTAAGCATGATTGTTTGTAGTTAAAGTGTTTAACTACCCACCTGGCATTTAGTTAAGGAGTTTCATCCCCTCCTTAACTTCACAGAAAAATCCCTACCTGGGGAAACAACCTTTCTCGGAGAGGTGACCTTGGTTAAAACACTCAGCGCTAAGGGGAGCAAACATATTAAGAACAGTATGCTATATATGCCAGGTCCCTTGAAACATATGCTGTGCAGATGTTTCTATCCTGCAGCGACTGTGTCAAGCAGCAAGGATGGACCAGCTTCCGGCAAATTCCCCCTTTTTTATTTTTTAAATGATAGTGCATGCAAAGCAGTGGCCACCTCTCCGATTGGGCCGTTTAAGACTCCGAAGAAGACTGGCAAGCAATGACAATGAGCATAACTATAAACATAGTGGATGGAGGGCACAAGGAGGCCCATTCCTGTAGAAGGTTGCTGGCCTCTTCAGTCAAGGGATTTCAGCTGTCCTCAAGTTGATTGTTTGATTGTCTTTGTTGGTCTGGCTAGCGGGCGGCATCACTGGTGTCGGGCTTCCCGAAGCGTCAGCGAGTTGAAGGGCTGCATCAAAGGGTCCATCAGGGCCGTGGTTGATGGTGGTGTTGGTGTCTGAGGAGGAGTAAGCTGTGCCCTCTGGATCCAGCTGATATGGAAAATGGAGTGTAGTAGAAAAAGAAGAGAAAGCAAAAGAACTACAAGGCATGGAAGTGTTTAGAAAAAAGAGGGAGAAGAAAGGGAAGAAGGCAGCATCCTGACACAGACCTTTCCTTCAGCTGACCCTTTCCCTGTGGTCCCAGGTAGAAATGGGAAACAAGTCTTGTTGCAGTGAGAGGGCAGCTGCTGTCAGCCAGTCTCTGTCTTTACCTGGGTCCCGATCTGAGCTGGGCATGGGAAGCAGGAAGCAGCCATGGGGACAGGAGACCTTCCTCAGAAGGGGCGAGTGTTCAAGCCCCTGCACCATTGGGGAGGGGGGTCTGTGCCCCACCTTTGTTGCACCCCAAGTTTTCTCCTACTGGCCCCCGACTGTGCCTGTCTTAGGTTGCCCCACCCTGTGGAGTCTTACCCGTCGTTGACTACCAGCCATCTCTGGTCCAAGGAGGGTGATGTGAGGTTCAGTTTTGTCTCCTTGATAGCCTATGTCCCTCTGGCCTCCATGCCCAGCAACTGCCTTTGGATTCCCTCGCCTGCTGGCGGGGCTCTGGCATTGATCATAGGGAACTCAGGTTTCTTCTCTAGAGAGGGCCCAGCTTACGCCATTGGGCCAGAGACATATCCATGGTACCAGCCACCATGAGGCTTCAACCTCAGCATGAACAGAGAGCTCAGGCAACAGCTATGGGCAATTGGATTGTAAGAAGAGGGTCCCTCTTGGCACAAGGGTAAGAGGCGCCAATACAGGACAAAGGAGAGTCCTGGAACAGGTCTTTCTCAGTCCAGGCTCTTGGCACAAGACCACTCCGTGTATGGGACATAAACCAAGCATCCCTAGTCACGGCATAAAAGGGAGGTGCCCTTCCTGGAACAGTAGGGTAGGGAGATTCTAGAAGAGGCTGTGTTCAGGAAAGAAGGAGAAAGGCCAAAGAACCAGCAAACAAGTAGTTAGATTTTAAAAAAAGGAAAAAGGAAAGGAGATGTGGGGCAAAGCCGGGACATGTGGAAAGACAAAAAGGAGGCACATGTGATCCTCCCAATGGAGAGATTGTTCCAGCTCAGGGCTGCACATCTGCTGCAGACGGGCACTGGTCAGGTGTGCTATGATGAGGCAGAGATGGAGGGCGGTGAGACATAAGGTCGGACTAGACGGTCTGGAATCCACACAGGTGAGTCTGCATCCTGGGGAAATATACAAGCATATCCTCTCCCCTGGGTTAAAAGTACACCAGGTCCCTTCCAGGCTCCTGTAAGCAAGTCTCTCCATTTGACGAGGGCTTTAGGTTTAGTTAGATCAGGGTTCCAATGCCTGTACATCGGGGAATTTCCCTCAGAATCTACATTTAGTATATTAATTACAAATTGAGCATGTTGTAGAACATGATGAGAAGAGGAATATTTAAACCCATTTTCTTGTAATTTTTTAATTTGTGTTTTTAAAGTTTGGTGAACCCTTTCTACTATTGCTTGGCCTTGAGGATTGTAGGGTATTCCTGTAGTATGTGCGATGCCGAATGTAGAGCATAAGTTTTTAAAAGCTCTAGAGGGATAGGCAGGCCCATTGTCAGTTTTAAGTGCCCTTGGTATTCCTAGGTAGGAAAAGCATTGGAATAGATGTTGACTTACATCTTTAAAGGCTTCTCCTGTACGTGCAGAAGCAAGGATAACATGAGAAAAGGTATCAGTACAAACATGCACATAGCAAAGTTTGCCAAAATATGGGACATGAGTAATATCGATCTGCCATAAGTCACAGGGTCTAAGTCCTCTTGGATTAAATCCAGTAGCAGGGCTAGGAAAATGAGTAGGACAATGGCCGCAGTCACACACAATACTTCGAGCAGCTTCTCTAGATATGCGATAATATAGACAGAGAGCAGAAGCATTTCGATGGTGAATGGCATGAGACTGCTGGGCTTCTTCTAGAGCTGTACAAACTACTGGGCGAGTTAGTAAATCCGCCTGATAATATCCTTCGCTTAAGGGTCCTGGTAGGCAGGAATGAGCTCTAATATGTCCAATATAGAAAGCCTTTTCTCGTTTGTGAATGCAAGTTTGTAGCTGAGTTAACAAAGAGAAAATGACTGTTCTTCCTTGTGGGAGAGAGGCGGTCTCAATATGAGGAAATAACTTAACTATATATTGAGAGTCAGTGTACAAGTTAAAGGGAACCTGTTGCAATTGTTCAAAAGCATAAATGACTGCCAAAAGCTCTGTTCTCTGAGCTGAAGTCTCTAGAGTTTGTTGAACATGGGTTATTGAGTCAATGATTGTTACTGCCCTACCATTAGAGGAGCCATCTGTGAATACTAAGGAGGCAGGAGGTGATAATGGCTCTTTTGAACATTTAATAGGAAATATAAACGGATGTAGGGAGAGAAATTGCAATATAGGTGATCTTGGCAAATGATGTAAAATTTGTCCTGGGAAGTTACCTATAGCTATCTGCCACTCTTCTTCAAATTGTAATAGTGTGTCTAATTGTTCTCTTTTATAAGGTATTATTATCTCAGTAACTTCTCTTCCAAAGAGTTCGATACTGCGTCGTCTACCTTTGATAATGAGAGTGGCCACTAGGGAGGGATAGGGTGGTACAATCTTCCTAGGTGTAACAGGTAAATGTATCCATTCCAATGGTCCTTCCTGCCACAAGCATCCTGTAGGAGTATATTTAGTGGCTAGAATAATTAAGGCCCAAGATTTGGAATAATCTAGACACTGTTGTTGCTGTTTATTGATGGTCTGTTCTATTTTTGCTATAGCCTTTTCTCCTTATACAGTTAATTGTCGGGGAGACTTAGGGTTAGAATCTCCCTTTAAAATGTCAAATAGAGGTTTTAAGTCGAGTGGTTATTTTTAGATATGGCCTGACCCAGTTGATATCACCTAATAGTTTCTGATAATCATTCAATGTGTTTAAATGATCTTTTCTTAATTGTAGAGGCTGATGGGTGATAGTAGAGGTATGTAATATTCTGCCTAAGTATGAAAAAGAAGGTTCAGTCTGAATCTTTTCTGGGGCTATTTTTAGACCATGTTCTTCTAAAGCAAGGATGGTCTGAGTAAGAATTTCCTGTAAAGTAGTCCGATCTTTATGAACTAGTAAAATATCATCCATATAATGAATAAGATATAGATCTGAAAATTTCTTTCTAATAACTTGCAATGCCTGATCTACAAACTTTTGACATAATGTAGGACTATTTTTCATCCCTTGTGGGAGAACCTTCCATTGGTATCTCTGATAAGGCTGTTTAAAGTTTTCTGATGGTATGCTGAATGCGAATCTTTGACAATCAGCTGGGTGAAGAGGTATAGTGAAAAAACAATCCTGTAAGTCAATAACAACAACACAATACTCCTGTGGAGTTGCCACAGGGGAGGGCAATCCAGGTTGTAAGGAGCCCATATCTTCCATGGTGGCATGTATGGCTCTTAGATCTTGCAAAAGTCTCCACTTGCCTGATTTCTTTCTTATTACAAATATGGGTGTGTTCCAGGGACTATTAGATGGCTCTATATGTCCCTCTGCTAATTGCTGATCAATTAATTGTCGGGCGGCTGATATTTTCTCAGATGTTAAGGGCCATTGCTCAACCCATACTGGTTGTAACGATTTCCAGACTATGGGATCAGTAGTCCTAAGGGCAATGACCCCAATTACAGATCCTGTGGAGGAGTGTGAGGTATTACTTTACTTTCCTAATCCCTTTCCTGGATTGAATCTCGTGTCTAGCATCTGTGATGTTACTCTATCACTGGGGGTATATAATACAACTCCCATTTGAGACAAAATATCTCTTCCCCATAATGTAAAGGGGATAGTCGTAATTACATAGGGACAGAATGTTCCTGAATGTTGATCTTCATCAGTCCAAGTTAGAATCTGAGAACTCTTTTTTACATTAGATGCCTTGCCTAGTCCTACTAGGGAAGTGGAGGTGGTGTGCGTGGGCCATGAAGAGGGACAATCCTTCTCTGCTATGCAGGAAACATCTGCTCCTGTATCCAATAGACCTTCAATTGGTTTTCCCTGAATTTGTAAAATTTTTGTAGGTCTAGTAGCATGGATTTCTTGTATCCAAAATGCTGCATCACTAGATCCAAAGCCTCCGGCCCCTCTAGCTTCCTGGGTAACAGCTGTCCCTATTTTATGTATTGGTAACAGGATTAATTGGGCAATTCTCTTGTTGGGCTGAATCTGTATAGTTGTGGTGGGTGGGGAAAGTAAAATCTGTATTTCTCCTGTGTAGTCTGCATCAACAACTCCTGGGATGACTAAGATCCCCTGTAACGAGGTGGAGCTCCGTTCTAATATTAAACCTACAGTTCCCTCAGGCAGCGGCCCAGACACTCCTGTAGGAATGGCTGCTACTGGCGAGTCTGGGGTTAGTACTGCATGGGTGGTTGAGTGGAGGTCCAATCCTGCACTGCCTGGGGTTGCCCTGAAGAGGTCACTGACTGATCGAAATTTGCAGAGGGGTTGAAGGTTGATGCCCCTATTATTGCAGGGGCCTGGGGCTGCCCCTTCTCAAGTTTCCCAATTGAGGTGATGGGATATAAACTCCTTGGGAGCTATTTGTAGAGTTTAAAGGCTGACCATTTTTATGGTATTTTGATCTACATTCCTTTGCTCAATGGAATCCTTTCTGACATCGGGGACAAATGGTTTTTGGAGGATTAATATTATTCCCTAATGTATTTCCAGGCTGTCGAGGAGCTTGCCACCCGGCCTGAGTATTATTATTATTTTTATTTGGGCATTCTCTGCTAAAGTGCCCAGATAAGCCACAAGAGTAGCAGTTCATATTTCTTTTATTACCTGTATTATTGCTGGCTTGTCCTATACCCTGTACATATTGAGGGTATGTCTCCCCTTTGAGAGCTGCAGCTATAGCTACACCCTGTATAAATGCTGGACTTACATCAGCACACTGTTTTATAAAATCATTTATAGTTCCTGTTCTGCGAATCGGCCTTAATAAAGTCTGACAGGTATTATTAGCATTTTCAAAAGCCAGTTGTTTGATTAGGATATCGGCCGCCTCTTTGTTATTGATTACTCTCTTGACTGCCTGCATGAGGCGAGAAAGGAAATCCTGATATGGTTCTTTGACCTTCTGTTTAACCTCTGTAAGGGTGGTTATTTTTCCTGCTGTATAAGGTAGGGATTTCCAGGCACTTACTGCACAACTGGTTACTTTGGTAAGTGCCTCTGTGGGCATATTCATTTGCTCCTCAGCCGTGTTAAAATCACCTTCTCCTAATATCATGTCTAGGGTTATTCCTTTTTTGGTTTTTTCGCTAGTGACTACAGCTTTCTTAGCAAGATCATCATATTCAGTTTTCCATAATAAGTAATCGCCTCCTGAGAGACAGGCTTTACAAACCTGTGACCAATCATAAGGAGTCATCCATTTACTGGCTAGGGTTTCTACCAAGGTTTGTGTGTAAGGAGCTAGAGGTCCATATTCAGAGCAGGCCAATTTTAATTCTTTAAGTACTTTGTAAGGTATAGGCTCCAAGGTGTGGTTTCTATTCCCACCAGACTCATTCTCATATGTAACTGGGAAGCAGAGTGAGAATTCAAGATCTCCATTAGCTTCAGCTTCTCTTATCGCCCTTTGAAATTTAGACATGGAGCTCATAGGAGCCACAGGACCTGGTTTAGGCTTCCTTTCTAATTTGGGGAGCCTGTTTTGAATGGGAGGGCCACTCTCTACTGACTGGAAAGGACCAATGGTCATGTTTATGATATTTATTCTCCTCCTGATCAGTAGGCATAGCTAAATTGCTTTTAGATTGAGCTGAAGACAATGATGATGTGTCCTCTCTGGGTGGAGCTGAGGGACTATTTAAATTTTGAGAAAGTCCAACCGTTTTTGCCTCTGGGGCCAAGGTGTCACAGATTGAATCCCAGAGGGAAAAGAAACATGGCAGGACCTTCTCAGATCCATGGTGTTTCTTTAATTGCTTTCCTACTTCAACCCAAGTTTTTAAATTAACAGTTCCATCCTCTGGAAGCCATTGACATACTTCTTCTATAAAACTTTCTGTCTGACTGGGAGTAACCTTAACTCCAATTCTGCTAGTAAGCATATGCGTTAAAGTAAGCATAGTAAGCATAAAAGATTAATACAGAGTCTTTTTTCTTATGCTCAGTATGACCCATCTTGTCAATCTAAGTTCTGTACTAACTACTCGCTTACCCTACTTATCCTCTATAGTGGGGGGGGGGTCTGAAGCACCCTACGGTGCAGTGGTATCCGTCCCAAGTACGGGGGGACTTACCTAAGGGAACCCTGTTCGGGCGCCAGATGCCAGGGTCCAACCCCAGCAGGTCCAGGGGTTCCCAAAGGCGTAGACGGAGTCGGTGAAGAAGGAATGACACGGAGACAGCATTCAGTTGATCAGCAGCCTAGCCAGGATCTCCAGCCAAGTTCTGGTCTCCATCTCCAGAGAGGTTCTGCTGTTTATTGTCTTGTTACATCCGTATTTATACCAGTTGATTTTAATCCTGTCAATTTCTATTACAAAGGTTAGGGCTTTTCTTATCTCCATTCCAGTGAGTAAAGATTATGTAGCTTAAGCATGATTGTTTGTAGTTAAAGTGTTTAACTACCCACCTGGCATTTAGTTAAGGAGTTCATCCCCTCCTTAACCTCAGGGAAAAAGCCCTACCTGGGGAAACAACCTTTCTCGGAGAGGTGACCTTGGTTAAAACACACAGCGCTAAGGGTAGCAGACATATTAAGAACAGTATGCTGTATATGCCAGGTCCCTTGAAACATATGCTGTGCAGATGTTTCTATCCTGCAGCGACTGTGTCAAGCAGCAAGGATGGACCGGCTTCCGATACGTCCCTGCCTTCCTCCCCCCTCATGAAGGGGTTCTCCTCTCACCAACAAATCCCTTTGGCAAAGTCACACCTGGGCCTGAAAGAAGAACGAGTGGGCAGGAGGCTCCTGAGGAGCAGCAGGCCAACAAAGCTGAGGAGAGGTGGGGAGGCACCAGCCACAGCCTGGTGCTCAGGCACTGGCAGAGCTGCCCCTTAGCTGAACCTTAACCCAGGGCTCTCCTCTCTGGTGGCGCCTCCAGGGGACACAGGGGGCCTGGCATGCTCATTCTGACAGGTTTTGCTGCCTGCTTTTCCATAGTCTCTTTAGGAGACAAAAGCCAGGCTTGTGAGGAGAGAGGGAGAGGGGAAGAGCAAAGCTGAGGCCCAGCCCTGTCATCCAAGCTGGCCTGAGGCATCTCCTGGGCGTCCTTGGAAATCAGCTTCTCATAGTGAGGAAGGGCTTGTAATAAGAATAGAGCCGCAGTTGTTTAATCACTACTTACAAACTATAAATACGAGGCCCTGGGACACTGGAGGATGAAACAGGCTCTACTGAAAACATAGGCTGCCTCCATGGCCCATTACTCAGAAAAGAATTGCATTTTGGGAAGAGACCATGCACAGGAAATGCTTTGATTTGGCAGCTGTGCACACACACTGATCCCCTCCTGGGGTCTCTCTCAGGAAGGCTGACCATTCCAATCAAATCCCAGGAAGGGGCTGAGCTCTTCCTAAAGTCTTGGAAGATTAGCCCCCTAATGGTCAGCCTTTGAGCTCCTGAAGGCCAGACAGCAGGCCCTCCCCTCCCCTTTGCATGTGACACTTGCAGCTGGCAGCCACAGGTAGCTATCTTCTCCCCCAAGAGGCTGAGAGCTGAATTTCCCCATACTGACCACATCCTTGTATAAACACTCATTGTGTGGTTAAACCCTGTCTCTGCTTAACTTGGCTCAAGTAGTGACAGGCAGCCTCAGACACATTGTGCTGCCTTTCTCTTCCTCACGCAGACTTGGGGAATATTCAGACTCTGCAAATTGTGAAAACTTTTCTGAGAGGGAGAGTGGGCAGAGGACACTGTGTCCCTGTCATGCAGGTGACCCTGCATCTCTTCACTGTAGGCTGTGGGGAGGTCGTGGGGGCAGAGTGTAACAGCAGGGTGGTGAGGCTGGCTTCTTGTGTGTCCCTAAGCTGCCATTCCTCCAGACTTTCCCAATGCTTATGAACTAGGAGATTTTAAGGTTTCCAACTTCATAGATGGAGAAATGAGGAAAAATGAGGCCACTGCTCTCAGCCCCAGTGGATCTGGGATTGTCACCTAGAGAAGAGCAGATAAAAAACAGAAACAGAAACAACTCACCTGGGAACTAGAGATTCAGCATAGCCCTCCCCCCCTCTCTCCTAGATGCATTTGGCAACTATTAGTCCTGGAGTGGCTGCTAATGCCACGCTCAGAGCTACACACAGTCTCTCCTCACAGAGTTTACGATGAAAATAGAAAACACAAACACACACACACACACACACACACACACACACACACACACACACCAAAACCCAACAAGACCATTATCTACAAATGGCTCTTTGTAACTAATTCTGTCAAGAGAACAAAGGGGCTGGTATGGAAAGTTACAGAGGCAGGAGACTCCTGCCTGAGGGTTGTACAAGGAGGGGCCATCAGGGGCTTGGAAGGATCCTGTTCAGGGCATGAGGACAAACTGCACAATTTCTGAGAGAGTAAAGTGCTTGGCCAATTTGAGAATGGAAGAGACACTGGGGCACAGGGGAGGGTGATAGAGTGACACAGAGGGCAATGGATGCATCCTGGAAGGTGAAATTCAAAAGGAATCTATTTGAAGTTTGTCCACCCTTATGTTCATGATGATCCGGTTGCTTGTCAGCATTGCAGAGCTTGATGCACTAAAAAGACGTGGTCTGTTATATTAAAAGCAAAATGTAGGCCACCAGACTGATTACATAATGCAACCCTATTCTTGTAAAATTAAATGTGAATATAACATTCATTTATTCCATTGCTTCACCAATTGCCTCATAACGTTCACCATGTTTCTAGGCGACAGAAAGCCTGCATAAGGAAGAGGGACTAAAGTTCCCGGACACCACTCTCCTGGGAAATCAGCAATTCATATTTATGAACCTCTTAAAGCAGTCCACATGTACACTAAAAATGATAATGCTCATTACTGTAAAATATCTTCCTGTATTTTTTACAAGGTTCTCTATCACAATTGCCTCTCCTGGACAAGCGATGAAGAGCTATTTTAATTTTAGAAACATTAAATGTGTCAGTCAACCAGCACTACATTATAATGATCACCCTTGTGACTTAAAAACCCTTCAGTGATGGAAGACAGGGAAGCTGGATGCTTTTGAAGGAGCTGCTGTGTGTTTGTGTGTGTGTGTGTGTGTGTGTGTGTGTGTGAGTGTGTGTGCGCACACACACTCCTGCACAGCTGAGAGAGGCTGAGTCTTGCAAGCGGTGGGCAAACTGCGGCCCGCGGGCTGGATCCGGCCAGTTCAGGTGTTCTATCTGGCCCACGGAGCCAAAAGAGCGGAGGGTTCTCTTGCTCTCCCCTCTGCTCCTTCACCAGCAGCAGTGTTAACATGTATTAGTTCACACAAACACTCCATCCATGTGTTTTCCCAGCCCTCCGGTCCAGTTTAAGAACCCACTGTGGCCCTCGAGTCAAAAAGTTTGCCCACTCCTGCTAGCCTGTCCTGTGAGGGGATAAAATAGAGATGAGGTGAAAGGGATACATACTTTTTTCTACAATCACGTACAGTAAGCCAAAGGGGGAAAGAAGCTGCAATCTCAAACTAAGCATGCTTGACATGGATAAAACATACAGCCCTTACTGACTAAGGAAAACTTATCTTTTTGATGTTGTAGCCAGACTCATGTCAGGACATTTTGAACTTTAATGCTGTCAGTTGTTTTCAGGTGAAGACACTAAGACAAGGAAGATTAAACAGGGGTCCAAAGCAGGGAGGGCAAATCAAGAAGGCATTTGGAGCTGACTTTTGCTTCCATGAGACCCACTGTTCAACAGGCTACTGATTTCCTTACGGGCACCTGCAATGGCCTCTGGACGCCCAGTTCACTACAGGAATAGCCGATGTGAAAGGTCTGGGAGAGAATTCAGTGTGGCCAGAGTGCATTCGCCACAGTGTGTGGCCCGATTTCTGTGAACCACACCTTTTGAAAATTCTTTTGGCGTAGCTATCCAGGACCCCAGAGGGAAAGGCAGGAACCTTCACCCCTGGGCAGCATCCCTTCTCCCAGATTCAGGCCTCCCAGAGACTGGACTTGAAGAGGATACAGCCCTCCCCATGTGAGTAACTGTTGGGGGAGAGGTTGGGTGTGTGGAGAGGAACACTCAGCTGAAGGCCAGCTGCTCACTGACAGATGGGGCTCTCACAGCTCCAGGGCCTTGGCCCAGCCTCAAAGCAGCTTCTTGGGAAGGAGATGTATGCTGTCCCACCAGTCCTGGTCCAGTCCTACTTGGACAGGTTGTCCACTGGTTGCTCCCCTAGTTGCTAAGTCTCAAGCTTGGAACAAAAGGACTTAGAATTCTCAGAGCTCTGGAACAATTTGCATGCAGATCCCTCCTCACCCGTGAACCTGGTTGGGGAGGGGATGAGAGAGTCAGTGGTGAGTGTCCTTACAAGTGTCAGAGTGTCAGTGGGCAGAGCCCTGAGAGGTCTCCCCCTTGGCTGGTCTCTACTTCCCTCTCTCTCCTCAGGACACAGGTGACCTTTCCAAGGACAGTTCATGTGGGTACCTGGACTGACACCTCTGCCTCCCTTCCAAGTTCACCTGAGTCATCCCCCTCTGCATTTCCCCCTCTTCTCCCGGATCCTGGGCCCAGCCAGCCTGGACCCAGCCTCTGCCCTGTCCAGCTCTGGGCTCAGAAGGTGTGCTGGGTGAGCGGAACTGCCACCAATTCC
This sequence comes from Myotis nattereri, assembly GCF_964212035.1. Taxonomy (NCBI): domain Eukaryota; kingdom Metazoa; phylum Chordata; class Mammalia; order Chiroptera; family Vespertilionidae; genus Myotis; species Myotis nattereri. The sequence goes on along the minus strand of NC_138094.1, from coordinate 19,237,572 downwards.
AGCACTGGACACAGCAGCCACTGGAATTTATAACCCTGCCTCTTGGGACCAAGAATGTCTGGGAACCTCTCCCACACTCCTGATTGATGGTGTCACAGGGGAGGAGGGGAATCTAGCTAATAGACATCTGCTGAAGCCCTCTTGTTTACCAGGTTTCATTCCAATCAGGCAAAGGCAACAACCTTCTGAAGAAGGTCTCATGGTTTCTTAACTTTCCTGACAGGTGTGTTCTGTTGTTCCTCAACTACCTGCAAATCACCCGTTCTCACTACTGAAAAATAATCTCCACCCTTTCTCCTTTGTTCAAAATACGTAGTATATAGTCCAGTCCGCCTGGATCAGTGGTTGAGCATGGACCTATGAGCCAGGCGTCAGCATTCATTTTCCTGTCAGGGCACATGGTAGGAAAATGAATTCAGGCTGCATCCGCTGGGTGGTGCCCGTGGGGGGCAGAGGATCAATGATTCTCTCTCATTGTTGATGTTGCTACCTCTCTTTCCCACTCCTTCCTCTCTGAATCAATAAAAAACTTGTTGTAAAAACTTTAAAAATGTCATATACCCAATGTTGCCTCAGTGTGTTTGTAATTTTATGGCTACATCAATTCTATGAGAAACCTTCTTGCACATGTACTAACCCCTGATGTTCTCCTGTTAATCTCTGTCTGTTAATTTGGCTATTTGCCCAGCCTAGAAGAAGCAAGCAGCCACAAAAATATTAATTAGATATTTTACCTTCATGTTTTGCACAAAGTCTTCTTAGTTTGATGTCTCTCACAGGCCATCTCACTAAGGACTGAGTGCTAAATTGTATCTTTTTAAATCAGGAATGCTGGGTCTGTATTTGCATTTCCTAACATTTGAGAAAATAGATTCATTCACACACCCAAGGTGTTCTAAACAATAACCAAAGTATATGTTACCTTGATAGCTAGATTAAAATAAAAACTCAGATCCTCAAGTGCACTGGATATATTTCAAGGGCTTAATCATCACATGAGGCTGGTGGCTACCATACTGGACAGTGAGGCCCTGACCATCTGCTATGTGCAGCACAGCAGGTACTATAAGGCTGGGTATCTTGTTTCCAGGGGTGGGGAGGGACTGCTGTTGGTGAAACTGGTCCCAGGGGAGATGTTGAAAGCACTGGTGAAGGGGAGACACTGCAAAGGGTAGATGCTGCAGCTCTGTTTGCCTGTGTGGCAGCTGCAGCACCAATTAGGGACACAGCAGGGAACCTTTGTTTGGGCCCCAGTGTCCCCAACCTCAGTCCAGGACTCACTAAGGTTTTTGCTGAGCAGAGGTCTCTGGGCTCTGCAAATCTCCAAGTGGGGTGTGGGTGTGGGGTGTGGGGTGTGGGGTGAGACTCTGGGCGTCCTTAACTGCTCCTAATTGAGATTCCAATTGCACCTATAGATGAGAGAGTGACTTATGCATACGTATTGTGAATGTTTGTTTAGACTAGGAGTGGGCAAACTTTTTGACTTGAGGGCCACAACGGGTTCTTAAACTGGACCGGAGGGCCTGAACAAAAGCATGGGTGGAGTGTTTGTGTGAATTAATATAAATTCAAAGTAAACATCATTACATAAAAGGGTACTCTTTTTTTTTTTTTTTTTTAGTTTTATTCATTTCAAACAGGCCGGATCTGGCCCGCGGGCCGTAGCTTGCCCACGGCTGGTTTAGATGGTTGTGGAACTTTGGAACAAACCTTGGTTCACACCAATGAGGTCCTGCCGTCTCATCTCTTGTCCCTTGAGTAACTCTGCTCAGGGGCCCTGTCTCCATGGGGAGTCCTCTCGGATTTATACTTAAACATACCAGGCACACCCTCTTGGCCAGGACCCAAGGAGGCAGGACACTCTTTGTGGTCCCACCTTAAGGGGTCTGAAGTGAGGGGCGACAGTGAAGACAGTCCAGGCTCAGAGACAGCCTCTGAATGACTAGCATGAAAAACTTCCCACCTCCACCCCCAACACAGGACAGCCTGCTGAGACCAATAACCCCAGAGGTAGGCTGCCCTGTCCAGCTCTGGGCTCAGGAGGCACTCTGAGAGCCTCTAGCATGGCTGGGACCCTGTGCTCCTCACCACCCTTGATCATTGCACAGGCATAGTTTGTTTCTTGGGTGACCAGTTGTTTTATTGAGGCTCAACTGGAGCCATGGTCCATGACTTGCAATCTGTCTGTGCCTTTGTCTTCATTTTCAAGTTCATGAACTCTCTCTTCATGACTCACCCTCCCTCAACATTCAGGTCGCTGAAGCAGAAGCTCTAGAAGAGCCAGTGACACTGGGTGGGGAGGAGTGCGGGTTATAATGAGATGGCCTAGTCCCAATAAGGCAAGGGCACTACCTCTCAACTCCTGAAGGATCCTGTCAGTTTGTAGCCTTCAGGGATCTCAGACCATTCCTCTAGCTACCGGTTTGGCACTCCAGTCTCTGTGATCATCTCTAGGCTCCACCCTGGAAGGGAGCTGATGTCATTGTTTTATATCCCATCTGTGGCACTTACCACAGTGCCTCAAGCAACTGGGGAAAATGAGAGCAAACCTGCCTGAGCTCCCAAGATCCCTGCTCACTAAATTCCTGCTTCCCTGTGTGCAGGGACATTTATGTATCCATGGCTGGAGTTCTCTCTGAACTCCTCTCACCTCTCATCATGCACACTGGGAACCTACTCCAGTTTGGTGACCCCTTGAAAAAGAAGCGTACCACAAGAGACACCACAGATGAGAACTTCCTTTAGGTTCTCTGTCTTCTTTGACACAGCAATTATTCAATATTTCATGAGGACTGAGCTGGGGGACAGTTGGAGGGACAAATCCTGTGCTCTGTACAGAATTGACCTCCCCAAGGCTCTAGGCACTGCCCTCGTACCAAGCTTGGCATAGTATCCTTTACATCTTGATGAAATATTTCCCAATTGGCTCCTTTGCCCCACCCATCAAAAGATAGTGTGGGGCTTTCTCTGGTGAGCAACTTCTTCCTAATGACATTCACCTAACATGCCTAGACGAAAGCATGAAGAAATTCATCCACCCATAGGTGTCATGAATGTGGAGTCTAGTGCAGAACTTCTGAACAAACCTGGGCTTGTGCTTCCAGAGCCTTGTGTACCGAGCTCTTCTCTCTTCTGTATTTTCCCAAACTCAGAGTGTAGCCATCAGTCCACCTTTGAGGAATCTCCTTGCCCCTCCTGGAGCAGAGCCTCACAGGGACCAGGGGGAGCCTCTCCTCTCTCAGGTGGAGTCACACAATGATCACCTGTCCTTCAATTCTGTAATGCCAGGTAGGGGCTGGGCCTAGTGCCTCCTTAGACATCAAGGAAGGAAAGGGCAGAAAGTTGATAGTTGCCAACGGATGTCACCCTGGCTCCAGACGTAAACCTTCTTCCTGCCCGTGATGGAGGGAAGGAATTCCTTAAACAGAACCACGTGGGAACCAGTGTGGGAATTCATAAGTGACGTCCTAAAATGTCTTTGATTGTAGGAGGAAAATGTCCTCTTTGGTTTATGGAAAGGCATATTTCAATGGGAAGCACTAGTGAAGGCTACAGAAGCTAGACTGTGAGAAAGGTTATACTGATGGATATTTCTAGGTCCTTCCCTTACTTTGTGTGCAGTCCTAAGCAGTGGGAACAGACTCTCAGGTTTCCATTAATATTAAAAGTATTTCAAGAAAAGGACAGCCAGGTCAATTTAAAGGCTGTTTGCCAGGGCCAGCCTGACAGGGTTGAGCCGGGCTGAGGCAGAGAGGTGGGAATTGAGAAAAGAAAGAAAGACAGGAAAGCGGGGTCGGGAGGTCCCCAGTTCTCTTGATGAACTGAAGTGAGTTTATTAGCTATACAATCCTATTTATACACAACACACTGAATCGGAGGTCTATCAAGAGGAATGTATTTTTTGTTCCTCTTAATCTCTAAGGGAGAGATACAGCAGAAGGACAAGTTCTCAGTACAGCATATCTCAGTAAATAGTTATAGACTTCTTGGCAAGCTATGAAAGGCTGTTCTCATTCTACAAATGTTACTCCCATTCTACTGATAATCACCATCCAAACAAGTCTGGGAAAACTGTGTGGGTAAGGGTCCCAGCCTTGCTAGCCCCTTCAGGTGCAAGGACCTTGCCAGCTTACATCTGGCTCCCAACAGCTGTTTAAAAGTTGGTTTCGGGTAGCTCCAGTGTCTGCAACACCTCCATGTGCTACAGTGCAAAACATCCTGAGAACAGCCTCTCAGATGGTTTTGTGTGTGTGTGTGTGTGTGTGTGTGTGTGTGTGTGTGTGTGTCACTGTGCAGGACTGGAAGGCTGGTTCCAGAGCCTGAGTAATGAGGCCACAGAGATATCCTGGTGTTAAACCCTGGGATCTGGGAATGTTACCTAATAAGGCAAAAGGGAGTTTGCAGATGGGATGAAGGCTTTGAGATGGGGACTGGGATTGTTAATTGTATGCCTTGGTTTCCCGGCCCACAGGACAGCACAGAGCCCAAATAAAAATGAGTTCTGGGTGTGTCTCTGAGCTAGTTTCAAGAGAAGATTAGTATTTGAAGTGGTGGACCCTAAAAGGATATCACCCTCCCTATGTGCACAAAATCAATGCACTGAGAACCAGACTAGAACAAAAGGATGAACTCACCCCTATACTCATGGATCACTGTAGGGCTGGGGCATCACATCTCATCTCACAGGCCTCTGTCCTCACACTGGATCTTAAACCATCAGCTCCTCTGGTTCTCAGGTCCTCAGTCTCAGGCCAAATTAGACCAACAGCTTTCCTGGGCCCCCCAGCTTGCAGATCTTGGGGTTTCTCAGTCTTTGTAATCACACCAGCCAAGTCCTCATATCCTCCTGCTGCTCTGAAGAACCCTGACAAATACAGTGGATTACCAAAGTGTGCAGGCAGAGTCGGGGACAGAAGATGAGCAGGAGATGGGACACCACAGAGCAGAGATTGGAGTCACATAGCTACAGTCAAGGAATGCTGGTGACCTAGCAACTGTAGGAGCCAGGAAACAGACTCTCCCTGGAATCTCCACAAGGAACCAGTACATTTCTCACTTTGACTTCTGCTATTCTAAGCTCCTGGTACTTCTCAATCCCACAGAACCTTTGCTTCTTTGTGCAATATCTTTTCTCCTCACAATTTGACAAATCTGTCTGTCTCACCTGGCACCATGATTCTCATCCAAACTTCATATTCAGTGGTTTTAGGTAATGTGTCCTCAGCCTTGAGCCTAGAGCTGCCTCACAAGCAGCACCCTTGTACCCAGTCCATGGTAGAACATGCTAATAAGCCCTGAGAATAGCATCTGGTCCACCTGGTGTGGGAGGCGACACCTTCCAGTCCAGGGAAGTTGACTGGCAAACGGCAATGGGCTCAGGGGACTTGGTATTGAGCTCGAAGGGACAAAAGATGGGAAGGAAGTAATCTGGAATCAACCCTTTCACCTCAGCTGCCTTCCCTGAGGAATTCACACTCTTGGGCCTCCAGGGGGATGTATAGTCCTAGGACCTTAGGGGCACAAGAGCCTGGATGTGGGGAAGGTACTTGCTGGGCTTTATGCTGTCCTGGGATGAAGTTTGAAGTGCTGCTTCCCTGCGAGCCAATGAGGTCCCCAAACTGTTGTGTCTGATACATCATCTCTTAAAAGAGCTAATACATGCAAGGGCTCAGCTTCTGAATAAAACCACTGCAAAGACAGAGGATGGAACCATGCAGAGGAGCCACCCTCACTAAGGGGAATAAGGGGTGAAGGGCAATATGCAGTCCCCAGCTCTGCCATTGACACCCAGTAAATGGAGTGCCTGAACCTTCCTCAGTCAAGCTGTCTTTACCTTTGCCCACACCACACAAAGGGGAAGTCCTGGGATAGCTCATCCAGGAGACACCAGGAGTCCCCCAAGAGAAAAGGTAGGTATCCCCTGACTGGCTCTATTTCTGTGTGCTTTCCTGGGCTCAGTCTGACCTTACTTAGAGTATATTAAAGAGTTTGACTGTTTTAAAAGCATTTACTGATTGAATTTATGGAGAGAGAAGAGGAGAGAGAGAAACATGGAATTTTTGTTCTGATTACATAAGCACTCATTGGTGAATTCCTGTATGTGCACTGGACGGGAATAAACAGTCAACCTTGCCATAACAGGATGATACTGTGACCCACTAAGCCACCCAGCCAAGGCAAGAGCTTCATTCTTGGTAAAGCTCTTCTTTCCAGGGTTGCAGGTGTATGTAGACTCCAGGTCAGTGTGGAGTGGAATGTGGTGAGGCAGGTAAAGGAAGCAGATTTGCATGGAGGTCCCTCCCTCCTCTGAGGCAGGGGAGAGGATAAGAGAAGTGTGGGGAGCCAGGCTCAGGCTTGGGGTGTCAGAAGGCAGCATTGTTGGTGTAGCTCCACCATGACCTGGCCCCTGCTTCTGCTTACTCTCCTCACTCAGGGCCCAGGTGAGGCGTCCGTGGAAGGGACCATGGGTTCACCTTGGCCTGATTCATTGCCTCGTTTTCAGGCTCACCAGGTTCCCAGCACTGCAACCACCAGTGAGTTCTTTAGCTGTTTTCAGGGTCCTGGGCCCAGTCTGCCCTGACTCAGCCTCACTCAGTGTCCAAGGCTCTGGGACAGTCAGTCTCTTCCACCTGTCCCAGACACAGCGATGATTTTAGTGTTTATGATCATGTCTCCTGGTACAAAGAATGACCAGGCATGGCCCTATACTGCTGGTTTATAAAATCCAAAAATGGCCATCAGTGATACCTTATTTATTCTCTTGCTAAAAATGTGGAAAAACAGCTACACTGCCCAGGCCTGGGCTGCCATTGCAGGATGGGGCTGATTAGTACTGTTGTTCATCACATGAGTGGAGGCACTATCCACAGTGGTGCAAGTTTGTGGGAAAGTGAGACCAACACCTGCCCTGGGTTCACAGGCTCCCTCCTTCCTCTGAAGAAGCTTCCCCACCCCGAGCAGGGGCTCATTCAACATGGCCCTGAGGAAAATTCATCCTCTCTCTGTCCTCCCTCCTCTCCCAAAGCATTGAGAGTGCAGCTTGTTTTCTTCAGATAGTGTCCTCTCTCACACACAATCCCAAAGGAAACTCTCTGTTACTGGTTTGTTGTCTTTACTTGTGTTTTGTGCATCCAGAGGACCACTCCTTCAAACCTTTCATTGTAACAGCCACAAGGAGGCCCCTCATGTGCTTATTGTGTTGATTTCCCACAATCCTCTGGGAAATCCTCACTTTAAATCCCTTAGCCTCTCATACCTGTGCAGACCACCTGGATTCAGTTCTCCACAAATGAAGTGGGAATGAGAATAAAGGAAAAATTTTATTTCCTTCTCTTCCTTTCTCCACTCCTTCCTATTTGATTTTCTGTCTTTTTATGCTCCCAATAGTTCCCAGAACCAAGGAAGGTTTGAGGCTGGGGTTTGAGTGAAAGGTTCTGTGAACTCTCAGAATCACCTCTGTGCTCAGGTACCTACAGGATGCTTCTAGAAGCAGCCCATGGCTGTTTGGTTCTTGCAGAATCTGTGGGAGCTTGCCCCATTCCTCAGGAGACCCCAAAGATTTCCGTGATGCTGCCTCACTTTTTCAGTGATATCCCAGTTAAAGTGCATCAAACAGTACAAGTACACGTAGCTATCAGGCCAAGAAATTCAGGACTGTTAAAGGAAGCTGGGCCGATGTGCCACAAGCCCTGGTGTGTGACCTCATGATCCAAAGGCTGTAAGTCCTCTCTGACTTCCAGCCCTGCAGATGTCAGCTCTTAGAAATGACATGGATGATCACCCTACCTGGAAGTTAAGTCTTTGCTATAATTTTCTCCATTTAAGTCACTTGGCGACATTTTTCCAAGTACTGCTTTCATTACCATCATGCTTTAATCGTCCAAGCTGCAACAGTGACCCACGTGGACCCTCTCGAGTCCTGTCACAGCACAGTTGGAAAGGGTCCCTGCTAATGAAGACGCGGAGAAGATCCTGAGTCCCAGCCTCACTCTGTGTAAAGCTGGTCAGAGCGGTGAGCCTGCCTGAAGGGTGTGTGTGTGTGTGTGTGTGTGTGTGTGTGTGTGTGTGTGTGAGGGGGCGGGGGGCGAGCAATGTTGCTATGCTGGACACCAGTACGAACCAGAGAGTAATGGCTCTGCTGACCCTCCACCGTGGCATCTGAGATTGGTTGTGGCTCCTGACTGTAACAGCAAGGCCCATAGGTTGCATGTTATTTCGATGTGCATAGGACTGTGGGAGCCCCCATTGGCCCTTCTAGTGTTTCTCCTCAAAGGTGGACCACCTTTTCCTTTTGAGAAGGTAGTCACTATTTCATAAGAGGGACTATTACAAGGAGAACCAGAACAAGCTGTTGGGTGATCAGGGTGTCTCTGATGAGACCTTGCTGGAGTAAGAAGCACACTGTTCCCTGGGTATTTGGAGTCTCAGATGGTAGACATGGTCCCTGCATTTCTCAAGTAACACCATTGGACACCTGTTTAATTTTTATCGGATGTGGAAGAAGGGTCATTTTTGATGGAAGGGATTAGAAGTGTTTTAGGTGTCACTATGGCCAATGTACCCAGCACTGTTCTCCCATAAGATTCAGTCAGAGACTCAGCACCACAGGGCATGACCTTTCATGTGTCACAGAACCTCCGTGTCAGGTGCCTCTCTCTTTATCATGTACCATTTCCAGATGTTTAATCTTTCTTCCTAATTGGCCTTCTGAAAGAAAATTATTGTATTTCTTTGACCTGAAACTATGGGTTTAGGAATAAATATTAGTGTGTTTTAATGTATTTGTTTAGCTCTATTGGTTATTAACTATTGTTGCAAGTGGTCCTTTTGCCTGCTCTGGCAGCCATCATGCTTAGCGTGTCTATGTCTCGTGTTATCATGTGGGAGCACGGGTAGAGGATGGTGTTAAATGAGAGTGGTTACTCCTGCAGCACTGGCCCTGGGTCCCTGTGGTCCTGACAGAACAAGGCGCAATGAACGAGGACAAGGTGCAACTCCATGAAGGTCAGAGGTCTGCTTCCTGCAGGAAGGATGAGGATAACTGGAATGTGCCAAGGGCTTCCCACACTTTTCCCAGGAGATGAGGATTCAGTCTACTTTGTCCACAGGTCCAGCTGATGCATTTAAGAACAGGTCTGGGATTAGTACCATTTCAGTGTTATCTCACACCAAAGACATTACTGTGGAAACTGACTTAATGGAGCACATACATGTTTAGGCACTGACACTGAAGCCATGGTATCACATAGAATATTGTCACTGCCTAACATATCCAATTTATACCGCTCTACCCAATCACAGATGTCTGACCTCCCTTAGCCAAGGTGTCACCACCCTTTGCTCTACAGAATGTCTGTGCTGTGGTATGAACAATAATACAAACTTTGTGCCCTAGCTTTGTGGGAGCATCTTGATCCATAGAACTTCCAGTCATTACCTGAGTACAGTGCCATGTCAATCTGGCAAGGACCACTCGGTTCTGACTTGTCTGTTCTCCAATTCCAACTCTTTCCAGAAGAATACTCCACGCCAACCATCTCTCTGTGCATGAGTCAGATTTTGCCTCCAGAAGTCACATGGCTCAGAGGTAAGGATTCTCAGTGGTTCATGTAAGGGGCACTGCAAAAAACATGGTGTGCCCCATTTGAGATCCTGCCGCACTCTTAGGAGAAGACCTGGGATAGGGCTCCTTGCCAAGTCACCTCCCAGAATGTCAAACTCAGGATCCCACTTCCTGTTTTCCTCTCAGTGGCAATCAATCCTACTGAGCTTTCTCTTCATCATGGATATTGTGACCTTGAACATTGTGGGAAGTCACTCTGTCATCCTTTGATCCCATTTTTTTTCATCCATTTCTCCTCCTGCAATTGATTTTACTCAACGTCTAATGTCTCCTCAAGCAAGGCAAAGAACTACCTCAGGAGCACTAACCCTCTGCCAAAACTACTTCGAAACAAGCAAAATGGTCCTAAGGGGAGGGCTTGATCCACCTCCTGTGGCAGGTGTCCTGGAGGTGACAGCCCATGAGAAATGAAGTGGGATACAAAGATAACTGGGCTCAGATGCATGTAGGAGTTATCGAGGGCCAGGTACTGAGCTGGATTGGACTTGAAAGAGTAAGAGAAGCAGACAGAGCAGAGTCGGCCACCTCCCCCTGAGCTGCCTTTTCTGGTGCTCCAGTAGAATCACCTGAGGCCTCCAGAGTGCGCTGCTGTCCTAATTTGTATAGGAAACTTGCTCTGGTTTACCCCTGACCTGTATGAAGTCCTCATTTGTGTTTACAAGGAGATTCCCTTAAGTCTGTGTCTGACACAAAGGGGTATGCTCTATGTCTGATGCGTCCCAACATTTCAACTTCCCAATATTTCTACTTCTGGAAGTGGCAATAAAGGGCCCTAAGCCTCAGACACTATGCAGATTGGGACAAAGGGGACATGAGGACTCATTGCAACTGAGAGTGTCAAGGAAAATGCTGAGAAAGAACGAAAGAGTTTAGATTTGCCCTTGGTTCTTGGGTAACTCAATGATGGGATGTTTTCCTAGACAACCTCAGTCACTGACCTCACCTTCCTCCTAATATCACATGAGGGAAGTCCTCAGTTCCTCAGACAAGAACCACGTTGATTCCCACAGGAGGTAGGACAGGGACATCCAATGTTGGCTCCAGGGGCCAGGTCTCAGTGTGTCATGAGTGAGAAGAGACATGTCAAACTATTCCCATTCTCTCAGGTTGGCTCGCCAGATTGTGTTCTTGGTCTTTTCAGGGTCCTGTGTCCTGTCTGCCCTCAGTGTCTGGCACACCTAGAAAGTAGGTCACCATCTGCTTGCTGGAAGCAGTGATGGCGCGGGGTATTACATTTATGTCTCTGGTACCGTTTATGTAGTTGACATGGACCCTAACTTCCTGATTTACGGGGTCAGCATTGGGCCCTCAGGAATCCCTGAGCACTTCTCTGGCCCCAAGTCTGGCAACACGGCCATGCTGACCATGCCTGGGCTGCAGTCAGAGGGTGAGGCTGACCACTACTGTTGCTCACATATAAGGAGTGATACTCTTTACACCATGGTGCCAGCTCATGGGACAGTTGGAACTAAACTGGCCCTGTGCTCACAGGCTCCCTTCCTACTCTAAAGATGCTTCCACAGCTTTCATTCTCAATGGGCTGAAGAAACATTGCAGGAGCCTAACTCACCATGGCATGCAAACCGTCTCTCTAGCTTATTCTTTTGGGACAATGACAGTTTCCTCTTTACCTGTGTGTCAGAGTCCCAGAATATGCAACCCTTTCCAACTCTTCAACTGCAGTCATGGGGAGGAGAGGGAGTGCATGCATGGGACCATTTTACCGTTCTCAGGAGAATCTCCACTTTAAGTGCTTTCATCTCTACCGCAGAGCAGAGTGCCAGAGATGGATTTTCTACTACTGTTGCCCTCTTCAGTTCTGTGTGCCCAGGCTCTCTTGGCAGGATGGCCCTCCTCAGTGGGTGGTCCCTCTCTGGGCCCATTGCTGAAAGAAGAGCAACTGAGAAATGGGGACTGTGTTGCTGAGGGACTGAGGAGAGTTAGGTGCTCTCAGTCTTTTGGGATACCTCATTGTGACACCATATCCAAGGAAGCTGAACAGTAAAGGTCTGGAGTTGCAACTGTTTTATGGAGCATGTCCTCTCCCTTAGAGCAATGGACTCCAAATCTGGAGGCAGTTCTCACAATGCCTGTCTCCCCATCACCTGGTCCAGAGGTCCTCAAACTATGGCCTGGGGGCCACATACGGCCCGCGGAAAACATTTATCTGGCCCTCTGGATGTTTTTGCTGCTGCTGTGTGCATAGGAATTTGTTTGTAGTTTTTTTAAAAACTATAGTCCGGCCCTCCAATGGTCTGAGGGACAGTGGACTGCCCCCCTTTTAAGAAGTTTGAGGACCCCTGATCCTAGCCTTTCCAAAATGGCTCCCTTTTCTGCACAAGGAAAGAGATACTGGGTGGGTGTGTCCTCCTTTTTTTAAGGACCCTCAAGGAGTTTGTGATATGTTGATGAGCCAATCCAGTTTCTACCTGGCACATATGTATTTCTGCTGTGCATATACAATGACAAGAACTGTTTGGACATCTCAATCAGTAGGCGTAAGCACCAGAAAAACTGCACTGTGACCAACTCTTCTCATTTTTCCAGAATTTTCCCGGTTTTAGCCCTAAAAGTGCCATATTGTAGCAAGGTCGTCATTCTCTGAAGATTAATATTATGGATATCTTGAGTGGGCTACCGAGTTCCCAGATTACACATTATTTTCGGATGTATCTGTGAGGGTGTTCCTGGATGTGACTGGCATTTCATTGGCTGACTCAGTAGAGAAGACACATTGCCCTTCCCGTGAGATTAAGCTCAAACAACCCGCTTGAGGGTCTGAGCAGAACAAAAGGCCAGGGAAGAGGAACTCACATCCACTTTGTCTCAAGGATTGAAGGGGGGCAGCTCATCTCACCTTCTCCTGCCCTCAGACTTGCATTCACATCATCCTCACCCCTCATTCTCAGGCCTTTGTACTGAAATTGAATGGCAACACTAGCTTTACTGTCTCTCTAGCTTATAGGGCAGCTCATGGGACTTTCCTAACTCTGCAATCAATAACCATGTGAGAGTCAATTCCTCACAATGGCTGGGCATATACCTAGGGTGGGGCAAACGTAGATTTACAGTTGTTCATATGGAAAAGAATACCATGATTAATAAATAATGATACAGGCATAAATTCTGTGTTTCCCATACTCACAGCTGTAAACCTGCCTGTGCCCCATCCATGTGTTTCTGACTCAGGACAGACTGAGCCCAATGACAGAGCTGAGGGAATCAAGCCTGCCTTGGGGTGTCCTTACTTTCCTACTGCAGGAGTTACAGTGCTAAAGGCAGAGGAATCCTAGGACATCCCCCCATTGCTGTGTGCGACAAAGGTAACAAGAACATCACAGGATGGCTGGGGTTAGGGCGATCCAATTCCTGCCCTTCTCAGAGAACACGGGCAGAGCTGGAGATTGGTAATTCTCCCTCAACCCCTTCTTGATCCCCCTCTGTTGGGAGATGCTTACTGGCACTTTCAGAAAAGGAATTATCCTGACACAATAAACAATGACATAAACAGTATACATTCTTTGTGTCCCACTTACAAATGGCTCAGCATGCAGCTAATGAGACTCTAAACAGCAAAGGATGACAAGGAAAGTACCTTTCCCAACTACATGCTCTTGCTGACCCCTTGTGGCCTTAGATAGTGAATACCCAGCACCATGCTCTGCTCCCACTGCTGTTTTCCCTCCCCAGCTCATGACCAGCGCCCGGGCCCCTCTGATCCAATTCATGATCCTTTAACTTCCTCCAGAAAGGCTTATGTTAGGCAAAGATGTGTGGCCCATGGTAAAGCCTTTCTTCTTTGAAAGAAAGGATACACCTTCGGACAGACCCCAGTCCATTTTTGAGAGGTGTTGACAGCACACTCTCCTTAATGGTTTCCCCACCTTGGTAGGAACGCCTTGGGACTTAGAGGGGATGAAAGCCACCTTTGATGCCCAGAGAAGACCTCTGACAGAGCATGGAACTATCGACTCCCCACAGGTCTCTGGGTAACGAGAATCCCATGGAGCTTGGCCTAGAGGTTAACTCATGTCAGCTATCAACAAGCCAGTGAACCATGACGATCAGGGCTGCTAACTTCTGGGTCCAATTCCATGGCTTCTGGTTTAGCAGTGATGGCAACTTGAGAACGTCACCTGTCTTCTGTGCTGACAAGGGTAGGTGTCTTAGAAAATTGCAATGTCAGTGACTATCCAAGTCAAAGGTACTGAGAACCTATGGAACGAGAGCTAACAACAGGCCCCGTCCTCCTGAAGTATACACAGCCCCTGTCCCGAGAAAATGTATAACATGTCCTTTTTCTTTCCATTTTTTTCATGGCAGTTATTTTGGATGGAACTGGAGAGCATTATGCTAAGTGAAATAAGCCAGTCAATGAAGGAAAAATACCACATGATCTCACTCATTCATGGATGATAGAGACCATTATAAACTTTTGAACAATAATAGATACAGAGGCAGAGCTGCCTCAAACAGATTGTCAAACTGCAGTGGGAAGGCCGGGGAGGGTTGGGGGGCAGGAGGTAGGGGGGTAAGAGATCAACTAAAGGACTTGTATACATGCATATAAGCATAACCAATCGACATAAGACACTGGGGGATAGGGGAGGCTAGGGGACTGTCTAGGGCGGGGGGGAAAAATGGACACATATGTAATAGCCTTTGTAATACTTTAAGCAATAAATAAATAAAAAATCTTCATTGTTGAAAGTATTACACATGTCTGTGTCCTTCCCCCTAGCGACCCTTCCAGGCCACTCCAGATCCCTTCCCCAGGCCCTGACCGCCCCCATTGTCTGCTTCTGTGGGTTGTGCATACATTCACACAGGTCCTTGGTTGGTTATCTCTCAGTCATCACCCACTCACCCTCTCCTGCCTTCCCTGTGAGTTTCCACAGTCTGCCCATGCTTCCATGTCTCTGACTCCATTTTTTTAAATCCATTTATTTTGTTCATGAGATTCCAAATAAGAGTGAGATCAGGTGATACTTATCTAGCTCTGGCTGGCTTATTCCCTTAGCATAATGCTCTATAGGTCCAACCATGCTTAGCAAATGAAAAAGTTCTTCCTTTTTTTCTGCTGAGTAGTATTCCATTGTGTAAATGTACAGCAGTTTGTTTGTCTTATCCATTCACCTGATGATAGGCACTTAGGTGCTTTCCAAATCTTAGCAATTGTAAATTGTGCTGCTATGAATATAGGGGGACATATATTCTTTCTGATGTGTGTTTTGGGTTTCCTAAAATATATTCCTAGAAGGGAGATGGCAGGGTCATATGGGAGTTCTGTTTTCAGTTTTTTATGGACATGACATTTTGTTTTTCATTATGGCTGCACCAGTCTGCTTTCCCATCATCAGTGTGCTAGGGTTCCCTTTTCTCCCCAACCTTGCCAGCACTTGTCATTTGTCGATGGTACCCATTCTGACAGGAGTGAGGTGATTCCTCATTGTCCTTTTAATTTGCTCAATGTCCTTTTGGTTTCTGGTATGTTGAAGGCACTCTTTACATATTGAACTTTATACTCTGCCTTCATATATAGGGTTTTGTAGTAGATAATAATTAGATTTGCCTCATAATTTTTGTTGAGTTCAAGGACCCATTTATTTGACTTATGAAGAATAATTGATGGTCATTCCCTTTTTGCTACTTTCTTAGCACAACAAAATGTAGTTTGTGTAGACATTATTCCTCAATTTCTTCTTTCAACAGATATTTACAGGTGTGCCTTCTGAGTGCTAATGGTTCTGAATAAGACAAACCCCCTATTTTATTGAGCAATGAGTTTTGTGCTAAAGATAACAGATATTCAAGGAAAAGAAAGTAAGTACTATTATGCACAAGAATGTTGAGAAGGAAAATATAGGTAGTAATTTAGGTGGAATCAGTCGGGGCACTAGAAAACGATTTTATTCATAAAACATCCAGGGAACCTAGAGTTATTAGATAAATCTTGAATGTTGGGAATGTGGAAGAGGTGCATAGATCTTGAGGAAATATTTTAGACCCAGAATATGTGAATGGCTCTTATGGTTGTCACTTTGTATCAGAGACCCTGTGTGGCAGAAATCTTATTGGGATTTGTTTACAAAAGTAATACCAAATTTTCTTACTAAAGTTGTTGTTGTGGATCAGTTACTATCCCATCAGTTATGTTTACACAGTCAACTTGACTTTGGGACATAAGGGAATTTAAGCACTTACGATAATGAAAATACTACATTTTAAAATGTTATATTAATGGACCCATTTAAGTAAAAATAGCTGAGTGATGTAATAATAATATAGATTATGTAAGAATTCTATTTCAAAATAGAAAAGGTGAAATCATTTAAAACTTTAAGCAAAGACATGCAATTCAAACAGAGAATTTTTACTTCTAGCATTTTAACCGGAGAAATAATAAAAATAATACAGACTATAAGTAAAATAACCAATTACTCTGAACGAATGATTCAATACTTTATTTACAAAAGAGTGCACACTTGTAGACCACCTGTGCACACTTTAAAATAAATAAAAGCCGATAACACAAAAATCAAGTAAGAAAAAGCAATGCATGTATTCTCTCATCATATGGGAGACATGTAAAACTTTGCTTATTTCTAGAGGGCATTTGAATAACTTTTAATAATCAACATATATGGACCACACTTTTTCCTCCACCTTAGTGGTTTCCTGAGACCCCAACCCATCAAATTGGCAGCTCCAAACAAGCTGTCTGTAGCAGCTTTTCCATATGCATGGCCTGGCCTGGCTCAGGCTTCAGACTTCTCTAACACCTATCAAACAAGTAGCATCTGGCATCAGAAAAAAATGTTAAAAACAAGCCAAGATCCAGAACTAGCACAAATCTGCAGTGCTTCATGCTGGGTCTCTCATTGGCATTTCAAAGCCCAATTCAAATAGCAGGCATCTCCAGACATCCACCTAGCTCCTGCAGGGTGTCCCTAGGCAGTGGCTGACTTTGCCTCTCCTGGGAGGCCCCAGGGACAGTGCACCTGCTGCCCAGCTTCCAAACCTACCAGGTTACAGCTCTACACACCCACAAGCAACACACTCTAGGGGCAGACTCAGTGAGCATGAAAGCCCCACTGAAGCAAGCCCTGCTCTATAGGAGGGTCTCATGCACAGCACCTCTCCCACTGTGGTTCAGCTGGTCCTCACAGCAATTTGGCTTGCAGGTCAGTTCCACCCAGGGATGCCAACAGCAATCAAGGCTCACCTACAACAAGACTGAACACACAGCCCACACAGGTACATCTGGAGATGCCACCTCAGGTAACTGGTCAGGCTGAGCCACTAGGCCCTATAGAACAGCAATGACACAAGGACACTCTACCTAGTCAGGAGACACAGAAAATCTACCTAGTACATAGAAACAAACCAGGGAAGCACCCAAGATGCAGAGACAAAGGAATGAAATGTGAGCAAGCCAACTACTGCATACAGAGTGCAAGACAATGGTTATAAGTTTTCTCAAAGATGCTAATGAGAGCTTCAAGGACATATTGAAACAACAATCTTAGTGAGAACACCAAGGACATTAAGGAACCATAAAGAAGCTGGAAAGATGTTGCTATCTTTGTGTTGTTGGTAGCAGGGGACTGTAATAGGATTGGGCAAAGAGATCACAAGAGGCTGTGGAAGCAGCATCTCCTGCATTTCAGCCTGCCTGGAAAGAGGCAGGGCTACAGAAGAGGAGACACCAGGCCTTAGAAGGCCTTTGGATGTTGTTCCATTCTTTCAGGGTGTGTTTTGGGAGGAGGAGGGAAGAATGACAAACTTCTGATGAGAAGTCTTGTAATTTGGCCAGAAACTAGGGAACTTGTATACTCCAGGAGTGCAGGGGCCTGACATGAGCTCCTGACCCCTTAGGCTCTCAACTCCCTTGGCTTGGGCATTCACTCACATAGACATGCTGTGGTCAGACAGAAGACAGCTGGCCTTTTCAAGATGGAGGCACTGCTCAACAGAAGCCATGGGGCCTGTCCTGAGAATGTGAATGTTTACATATGTGTGTCTGTGTGGGGGGCGGGGCGCGGGAAGGGGTTCCCTCAGACCAGCCTACATCCTCTCCAATCTGGGACCACTGGCTCCTAATTGCTCACCTGCCTGCCTATCTGGTCACCCCTAACTGCCCCCCAAACCCTGTTACCCTGTTGGACACTCACTGCCTCTGCATGCCAGACTAATCACTCCTAACTGCCCCTCCTGCTGTCCTGGTCACCACCCACTGCCCCTACACTAACCTAATCTCCCTTCACTGCACCTGCTGGTCTAATCACTCCCAAATACCCCCTGCCAGCCTGGTTGCCCCAACTGCACCCCACCTTTCCACACTGGTCACTTCTAACTATCCCGCTGCTGGGCTGGTCGCCTCTTACTGCCACATCCCCCGCTGACCTGACTGCCCCCAACTGCTCCCCTGCTGGGCTGGTTGGCCCATAGTGTCCCCCTTGTCTGCCTGGATGCCCCAACCCCCCGCCCCCTTCCCACCAGCCTATTCTCCCACACAACTTGCTGTTAAGTTGTTTGGTTGTCCCTCACTAAGCCACAGCTGGCCTGCTCTTCGCACATAGCCTGCTGTCCAATTGTTTGGTCATTGCTCACTAACCCCCGTGCCAGTCTGGTCTCCCCATGCAGCCTGTGTGTTCAGTCACTTGGTTGTCCCTCGCTAACACCATGCCAGTCTGGTCATAGGCAGCCATCTTGTGATGATGTGACAATTAATTTGCATATTACCTCTTTATTATATAGGAGAGTGGCATTGTGATCTGAGAAGGTACTTGATATGACTTCCATCTCGTTGAATTTGAAGAGAGCTTGCTTGTGTCTCAACTGGTCTATCTTTGAAAAGGTCCTATGTACACTTAAGTAGAATGTATATTCTGTAGCTTTGGGGTGAAATGTTCTGAAGATGTCAATTAAGTCTGTCTGATCTAGTGAGTTGCTTAGGATTGTTGTTTCTTTCCTGATTTGTTTTTTTTGCCTAGAGGATATATCCAGTGGTGTGAATGAGGTATTTTTTTAATTAAATCTTTATTGTTCAGATTATTACATTAGTTACTCTTTTTTCCCACCATAACTCCCCTCCACCCAGTTCTGACCCCACCCTCCGCCCTCACTCCCCACCCACTGTCCTCATCCATAGGTGCACGGTTATTGTCCAATCTCTTCCCTCACCCCACACCCCTTTCCCGCCCCCCACAAGAATAGTCCATTCCCTTTCTATGTCCCTGACTCTATTACAATTGCCAGTTCATACTGTTCATCATATTATTTATTCCCTTGATTTTTAGATTCACTTGTTACTAGATGTGTACTTGTTGTTCATAATTTGTATCTTTACCTTTTTCTTCTTCTTCCTCTTCTTAAAAGATACCTTTCAGCATTTCATATAATACTGGTTTGGTGGTGATGAACTCCTTTAGCTTTTTCTTACCTGTGAAGCTCTTTATCTGGCCTTCACTTCAGAATGATAGCTTTGCTGGATCAAGTAGTCTTGGTTGTAGGTTCTTGGTATTCATCACTTTGAATATTTCTTACCACTCCCTTCTGGCCTGCATAAATTCTGTTGAGAAATCAGCAGACAGTCATATAGGTATTCCCTTGTAGGTAACTGAGTTTCTTTCTCTTGCTGCTTTTAGGATTCTCTCTTTGTCTTTTGCTCTTGGCATTTTAATTTTGATGTGTCTTGGTGTGGTCCTCTTTGGATTCCTTTTGTTTGGGGTTCTCTGTGCTTCCTGGACTTGTAAGTCTATTTCTTTCACCAGGTAGGGGAAGTTTTCTGTCATTATTTCTTCAAATAGGTTTTCAATATCTTGCTCTCTCTCTTCTTCTGGCACCCCTATAATTCGGATGTTGGTATGCTTGAAGCTGTCCCAGAGGCTCCTTACACTATCTTCGTATTTTTGGATTCTTTTTTTCATTTTGCTTTTCCAGTTGGGTGTTTTTTGTTTCTTCGTATTTCAAATTTTGACTTGATTCTTGCGATCCTCTGGTCTGTTGTTGGGAGTCTGTATAATGTTCTTTATTTCAGTCAGTGTATGCTTAATTTCTAGTTGGTCCTTTATCACGACATCGAGGGTCTCATTAGATTTCTTGAGGATCTCACTACATTTATCGGCAGTCTCACCAGTCTTTTCGAGGGCCTTATTAAGTTTATTGGCAGCTCTAGACAGTCTTTAAAGACCTTAAAAGTGTGGTTTTGAACTCTATATCTAGCAGTTTGCTTTCCTCCAATTCTGTCGTTTGTATCCTGTTTCTTTGTCTCAGCATTTTTTTATGCTTCACTGTGTCGATAGAGTTCCTTTCTGTGCTAAGTGCCCCAATTACCTGAGGTAGACACTCTTGGTGCACCCCCTTGTGGGCTTTGTGCACAATCTTGTTGTAATTAAGCCTTGATTGTTGTAGTTATCATGTGAGGAATTGACCTCCAGGCCCATTGGCTGTGAGAATCAGCTGTGTCTGCAGTGGGAGAACTTCTGTGCTGGAGACACCCCTCTGGAGCTAGACTTGCTTCAATGGGGCTTTGGTGCTCACTGAGTCTTCCCCCTGAGTGTGTCTTTTACAGTTCCACAGAGCTGCAAACTCTGACCTCTGGGCTTCCTGGCTCCTGGATCTCTAGGGAGGTGCTAATCTAGCCTTTGCCTGAGGCTATCCTGCAAAAGTCTCCCTGCAGGTCTTGGGCGGGGCAGGTCCCAGGGGATCAACAGGGCGGGGTTAGCAATTATGGCTGCTCTCAGTCCTGCCCTCAGAGGCTCTGCTTCTCAGTGTCCCAGTAATTACTGCAAGCCCCATGGAGAGAAAGCTGCCCTAGGGTTCTGAGCGATGCCAGACAGTCCCGTTTCTCCTGTATGAGTCTGGGTCCCTAGAGACTCACCCGGAGCTGGAGCTCAGAGTCTGAGACTCCCTCCCAATTGAAAACAACAACCAGACCCTCAGCCGCCAGCCCGCTCCACATGCACTCCGCACCTTAGTATTTTACTTCAACACTGCGCCTCCTCTGACTCTCGGTATGTTTTACTCTTTCCTCCGAGTTGTAGAACTTTCACTCAGCCTACCTTCCTGTGGTTCTGGATGATGTCCGTTCCGTCTTTTAGTTGTATTTTTGAAGTGGTTGTTCGAGGCAGCAAACTCCGGTGTTTACCTATGCCACCATCTTGGTTTCTCTCCACTCTGAAAGAGATCTTATGTTAGTGTGTGTGAATGAGGTATTAAAGCCCCCTACTATGATTTTATTGCTGTTGATCTCTCCCTTGATATATTCCAGTTTTTTTGGTTTTTTTTATGTATTTGGTGCTTCTGCAATGGATGAATGTATGATTACCAGAGTTACACTGTCTTGTAATCTTGACCCCTTTAGTTATAAGATGTGGCCTTCCTTTTCTCTTTTGATGGCCTCCACTTTGTGGTTTATTTTGTCAGGTCTAAGTTTTGTTTCCCCAGCTTTCTTTTCATTTCCCTGTTCCTAAAAACTATTTTTCCATCTGTCCACTTTCAGTCTGCATGGGTCCCGTCTACTGAGGTGGGTCTGTTGTAGACAGCATATATATGGGTCATGTTTCCTTCTCATTTCAGCCACTCTATGTCTTTTGAATGGAGCATTTAGTCCATTTATGTTTAAGATAATTATTGATAGGTACTTGTTTTAGCCATTTTTGTTCTTTCTCCTTATGATCTCTCTTACCCTTCTATTTCTTCTTTTTATGACAGACCCTTTAGCATTTCTTCTTATAATAAACACCCTTAGCCTTTTTGTTTGTTGGTTTGCTTTGTCTGTGAAGCTCCTGAAATCCCCTTCAAATTTAAATGATAGCCTGGCTGGATAGAGTAATCTTGGATTCAGTTCCTTCCTTTGCACCAATTTTTATACTTCCCCCCATTAACTCCTAGCCTGATGTGTTTCTGTTGAGAAATCATTTGATAATCTAATGGGAGATCCTTTGCAGGTAACTCTCTGACTGTGTCTTGCAGTCTTAAGATTCTGTTTGTGCTGTTACCATTGTAATAAAAATGTGTACTCATCTTGTTTGAGACTCTTTGTGCTTATGTGAGTTTTTTCTGCCCCATATCAGGGAAGTTTTCTGTCATTGAATCTTCTAATAGGATTCCTAATCCTTGTCCCGCTTCTTGTTCTTCTGACACACCTATTATATAGAAATTAGTTTAATTCATGATGTAGCAAAGCTCCCTTACGCTCTCCTCCTGGTCTCTAACTTTTCTCCAATTGCTATTCAGATTGTATTGTTCCCTGTTTGTCTCTGCCCTGTCTTCTAAAGCAGAAATTAGGGAGACAGAGGGGCTCCTGGGGGCAGCACGCATCCTCTCAGCTCCACTAGGGAGTCTAAAACTGCAGGGCCTCTGAGGATTCAAAGTGCACTCCAGGGCCTTTGTACCAGGAAGACAGGGAAAGCAGCATGGCCCAGGAGGATTTTAGCTTCACCTTGGTGCAGGAAAGTGGTGATACCCAGGACATAAGCGCACAGGAGGTTCAGAGGACAGCTTTGGGGCTGGAGAGTGAGGACTTCATGCAGGTTGGAGAGGCTGACACCCTGGAGCTGTGGTTGGACGTAGGCCAGCAGGCTTGGATTTTTGAGTGCAGGAAGAGGAGGACTGGGTGGTTGCAGAGCAGTGTGTGCAGGGAGAGGAGAGTGAGGAGCAGCAGAGAACCCAGAGTGAAGAGCAAGGGGAAGACAAGGAGGACCTGGGGGAGGAGTTGCAGGGACAGGCTCAGTTTGTCCTGTGGACAGAGGGCCTTCTGCGGGTGGTGCTATGGCAGGGCACGTGGGCAGGGGAGGAGGTTTTCCTAGATCTGCAGGTGGGGAGGCAGGAGGAGGTGGTGAGTGAAGAGCTGAGGTTCGAAGCACAGGCTCCTGGTGACAAGCAAGGGAGTGTCCACCAGGAGGTGTGGTGGATGGAGGAGCAATTAATTGCAGGGGGACAGTTTGTCCTGCAGGGGGAGGGGAGGACAGCATGAAGGCAGTGAAACAGGTAGAGCCACAGTCCTAGGCCAAAGCAAAGCCAGAAGAGCAGCCAGTGCAGCAAGAGCAGGCCCAGTCAGGGCCTGGTGCCAAGTTAACCTGGTCCCCTCTGGAGGTGCTCCAGGCCCTCCAATTGGAGATGGAGCCTGTGAACTAGCAAGCCAGCAGGGCCTTCTCTCGGCTCAGGTGCAGGACTCAGCAGAGGCTCAAGCCCTATTTCAAACGGAGAAGCCTCAATATCTGGCGCATCCCTGGGTTCTGGCTCACAGCTGTATCCTTGAGGGTAGAGGAGCAGGATCACAAGGAGCATGAGACAGTGCAGGAGAATAGTGTAAGCGGGGATGGTTACCATAGAAAAGAACATTGAGGACAAGCTAGGGGCAGTGCGCCCCAGTCTGGCCCAGGATCATGGAGACACCCTCTGTCTTGTACAGGCACCATAGAAGCGGTACCTGGGAGTCCAAAGGAAGAGCTCCAAGGCAGAGGCACGCATATGCCAGGGGCTGATGCCCAAGACAGGGCTGTGTTGCACGGGCTCTTCTGGGACTAACTAACGCTGCCTACAGGCCATCTGTATGTCCAATTCCTTAGTTAGAAGCAGAAATGTGTGATGTGTAACCTGTCAAGCCCTCAGCACGAAACAATCTGGTGGGCATCAGGGTCTGTCAGGAAACAGAGTGGTGCTGTGCCCCTTTATGCTGTTGATGGAGAAGGAGTGGCCTTAAGGGAAGGAGAGGCCAGACCAGGCTGCTCTTTCTAGCTGGTCCATGCCCAGATCCCAGGCTGCAGGCTCTTTGACCCAAAGCAGTTTGTCAACCACCCAGAGTTGTGGGCCATGTCCAGCTTCCAAGATGACAACATGCACGGGCACATGATTTATTCGAAGGTCAGGCCTCCTGTTCCAAGGAGCGGTGGAAGGCAGGTGGGGAAATGGACTGTCCCTGAAAACAGCTACTGGCAGGAGCCCTGGGCTGCGACTTCAATCCCTGGATCCACTTTCCTTCTGCAGGTGAGGGAAATCAGGCATCTCTGGGGTTGCTGCAACACTAGCCTGTGCTTCCACAGCAACCCCTACTTCTGCAACCATGTGATTGTGAAGGAGTATCTCATCACCCTCAGAGGTAAGAGGAGGCTCCCTGCATGGGCTGAAGATGGTGGTGGGCAGGGTTGTAAGGCCATGTGTCCATCTTCACATACCCCTCTCCTGCAGGATACAGGGTGTTCTCTGCCACTCCCATTCAGTGGTCCCAGCATTGTGAATGAGAAGCTTCCAGCCACAGGCACCAGAACAGCAGCCCCAGCTTCTTCTACTAGTTCTCTGACCACTGTGTGGCAGGATCAGGCAGGATTCCTGAGGTGGGATGACACTGGCCATGCCAGCATTCAGCTTCCTGTGTCTGCCTGCTGCTTGGGTTTCTATTTGGGTCCCTGTACTCCCCTGACCCAGGTCTCTTTGCCCTACCAGATCATCAACAAGGTCCTCTGGCTCAATCCCCTGAAGTACTATGAGAGGATGATGGCCCCCAGTGAGCGGACAGGACGGGTGAGGAGGGGCTGCCTGCGCTCTCCCCTGGTGTGCTGCCAGGTTCCTGCGCCATTACTTTTCTCTCACGGGGACACCTGGATGCTGGGAGGGATACAGCCTGTGACACCAGGTCCTCTGGATATGGGCCTGAGACAGGAACTACATGCACAACAAGGGCAGTGCAATTCCAGCTCAGACAGGGGGACTTAGGCAGTAGGAGGGAGTGTGCATGTCCACTGTCACTCAGAGTCAAAGCAGATTACCTCAGCCACTCCTCTGAATTCTCTCTCTAGGCCACCCACAGCACCTCCAGGCCTTTCCACCTGCCCCTCAACAGGGGCTGGCATTCCATATTCTTCCTATACTCCTTTCCACAGGTGTCTGTGAATCTTCCTCATGCCAAGGCATAGGCTGCTGTGCTGCCACGCCATATTGCTCTATGGCTGCTCACCACCATCTCCTATTTCCCCAAGGTCTCCTCTTCCTCCTGGGTCCAGTGGGATAGGCCTGCTCCTTATCAGTATCTTAGGGTGCAAAGTGTGGGCCACAGAGCTGGAGGAATCCTTGTTTTGCAGCCTTGTCAGAGGTTCTTCAATCCTTTTATCCATTTAGGTTTTCCAAGGAGAATACCTCCTTTGTTTACCCTCCCTAACTGGAAAACAGGGCAGCATGCCATGACGAAATAACACAGTGCTTCATTTTGTATGCAGTTCACTTCAAAGACTTTGACTTTATGCACTTATGGTCATAGACACCCTGGGAAATTTAGGGCCATGAATATAACTCACCATCCAAACAAATTGTTTTTATGTGTTTGTAGTAAAATCAGACAAGAAATCCCATGTTGCAGAACACTTTCTTCAGAAAATTTTTTGTAATGTTAGTGTTTAAGGTTTTACAAAAAGTAATATATATGTCTCTTTCTTTTTTTCTACTGACCTCGCCCCAGCCTCCCCTATCCCTAGTCACTTGTTCTCATCATGCACTCCCAGTATCTTGCCTCTGTTGGTCTGTTGGTTGTGCTTATATTCTGAATATTTTAACAATACAATACGTAAAATTTAAACATTTAAGTATATTGTAATTTAAATCAGCACTTAGGAAACCACCTTCAATAATTCAAACCTTGCCTCCAATCCTGAAACTTCATTATGTTACCTACAATTCTTGATGCTTCCCCCAAACCTACCACTTGCTTTTAGTCATTCTTAAATAACAGAAGCCAAATTCTTTACAATAAAATGTTGTCTGTACCTTATCATTTTTAATTTCAGTGTCTAATTCTTCTGTCACAGGGGCTTCCCCCCTGACTCCCCGAGTGCCCAATCAGGTGAGCTACTGTACTGCAAGATTCACTCTCTCTTGAGTACATGGTTTATCCTGTGATCGCCGCCAGCACCACACTCAGGACCTCTTACAGGGTTGTCCCATCAGCTGTTGCAGTGATTGCCACGCTCCCATCATACCCATCTCCTGTGTGACTGTAATAATCATCACAGGGACTGGACCACCATAAGTCAGAGGGGGTCTTCATGCTGGTGGTGCTCCAAATGAGCCTCCTATAAAGTCAGTGACCAAATAACAATACTTGAACTTCTTTACAAATAATTTTATGTCAGTATGACACGACACTAGTAAAGTCTTAACTATTTAGAACACCTATGCTTTTATCTGCCTGAGCTAAAAAGGTGTCAATGAGGCTGAGGTAGACAATGGAGCTTACATTCATTTAAAATGCAGCTGAAGAATAATGTTTTAACTTAAATAATTATGAATGAATATGAAGGCACATTCTCTGGAAATGGGTTGAAATTCTGACCTTCATATTATTTCTATGGTTTATGCTGTCCAATACTCCTTCTGATTTAAAATGTTAAATTACCCCCTTGGCTGCTGTGCCTAAGTCGGTTGAGCACCAGCCTTGGCACTGCAGGATCCTGGATTTCATTCCAGGTCAAGGCATGTTCCTGCCTTTTAGTTAAACAATGGATGTTTCCTTCTCTCCCTCTCCCTCTCTCTCTACCTCTCCCTCTCCCTCCCCCTCTTTCTCCCTCTCCCTCTCCCTCCCACATTGCCTTCCATGGTTTCTGTTGAAAAAGGTCAACAATGGAAAAGATCCTCTAGTGTGGATTAGCAACAACAAAACACACAGATACATCATGCCACTTAAATATAATAAAACCAAAATTGAAAAAATTATCCAGGCGCCTAAAAGTGACTGAAAATCCCAATGCACCAATGTCTAAGAGGAAAAGAGATTGAGAGGCTGCAGGGCCACAGCACAGGTGTAGAGTTGCTAGGGGCCTTGAAAGAGGCTGGTTACCGACCTTCCTGCGTGAGGAGGTCCTTATGGTACAGAGCCCCAGTTTTAGTTTTCAGAGTGGTGGTGTTGACTTTAATAAAGGGAGATCTGCTCACTGCTTCTGCAATAACACAGAGGCCCCCAGCTTTCCGCTACCTGTCTCCTGTTCCTCTGCTCCTTGCTCATCCCTCCCACAGGCATGATGGTCATCTTTCATATTCACCGTGCCAGGTCCTTCCCTGCCCCAGACTGAGGGTCAAAGTATGTAGCAACAGGAACTGACATTGACCACTAGCAGCACCACCCTGCCGAGAGAGCTTCAGAGTAACAGCCCCCCTGAGACTGGGAAAACACCATGCCCTGTAATGTCTTGGAGGCTTGGGCCCAGTGGCCTCCTCTCACCACCATGTGCAGGTGGCTGTGATATTCCTCCTGTGGGCCATCTGCCTGTGCTTAAGCTCCACAAGTATTGGGAAGCGGATGTTCTCTGTGCCAGACAGGGAATCTGCCAGGATGTGGCGGTTGGTGGGGGATCCTCTGCTGAAAGGCACACCCTCATCTTGTCCATGAGTGCTGTTCCTGTGTGAGGTGGGACGTCCAGGGGTAAAAGATATATCAAGAGAGATTTTATTCCAGACACCTGGGTGCCGGTGGGTTGAGACAGAGAAAGTTATCAGTCATGAGAGCAGAGAGAGAGTTTTTCTTTATTTTGCTGGCTGCAAGCCGCTCTGCTGACAAGTGGGTCTGGTCCGTCCTTGGTTCCTCCCATGCCAGGTGTCCTCTGGTTATCTGGGCTATGCTGTGCTCAAGGCTGAAAGCTTGCTGCAAGATATCTGCTAAGCAAAATAAGGTATTCTCTGCCCTGTTTTATTCTCTTTAACCCTTTCAACAGCCTCTGGCAGGGAAGAAGTAGACAGTATAAAATGGAGGACTGGGATGCCTGGGTGAAAAGGGAATTCACAGCACCCACAAAGTGGCTCAGGATTACTAATCTTAACAACTGACGAGGGAGAGGTAGAGGAGGCATGATAGAGGATGGCAGGTGGGTGATGCATGGTGGTTGGCACCCAGGACAGATAATGGGTAAAGAGATGATGCATGCAAGACAGAGAATGGATGGGTGCTAAGAGATTATATGCACACATGCATAGCAGACAGATGCCCTGAGAGAGAAAGACAACAAATGCTGGTCTCCATGCCTTGCAACCTTCCCCAGGAGGTCCTCTTTCGCTCCTGTATTTAGCAGCGGACCCTCCTCCCAGCTGCCTGTGCAGCCACTCAGGCATAATGATAACATCCAGGATTCTCAGCTTCCCTGCTTTTGGAACCAGGCCATGCCAGCCACTAGAGGGCCGCGCCTCTCCGAGTAGCTTTGAGCAATGGCTTCCCACTGCATGAGGACAAAAAGGTGAGGGCCTCAGAATGTTGGGGACAATATAGGAAGTCAAGCCTGAGTAGGAGAATGCAGAGCTGTGATGTTGCCTGCGGCTGGCGAGATGGGTAATGGGTAATGGACACTCATTCCCTGTCAGGTTGCTTCCTGTCCAAAGGCCCAGGAAGTTCCCCTGTAAAAATGGATGGGCATGTAGAGGACTCCTGGGGGAGTGTGTGGAGGCTTCTTTCAAGAAATCGCCCTCTTGTTTCTTCCTAGGTGTGTCTTCTGGAGGCAGGGAAGGAGAGTGGGTGAAAGTCCCAGGCTTTGCCCTTTCATGAGGGGCTGGCAGGGAGGGGACAGACTGCAAGGAGATTTCAAGGTCTCCTTTTACTGGCCATAGGTGTCTCAGAGTTGATGCGAATGTCTGACATTTTTATCTTGGCAAGTCCCAAGGTTGTTGATTCTTTGCTTACTGAGTGAAATAAAGTCCCCTTTCATTCCTTCCCCAAGACAGCAGTGTGGTTTGTTTTGTGGGCAAGACAAAACTGCCCCTCCATCCATCCTCCTCTCTCACTCATGCCTTGGAAGTTCCAGGGTGATTTTGCTGAATAGTCTCTCATGTGGGAAGAGAGATATTAACCCAGCCATGGGCAAACTACGGCCAGCGTGCCGGATACGGCCCGTTTGGCTGTTCTATCCGGCCAGCAGAGCTGAAAGAGCGGAGGGTTCTCTTGCTCTCCCCTCCGCTCCTTCACCAGCAGCAGTGTTAACATGTATTAGTTAGCACAAACACTCCATCCATGCTTTTGTTCTGGCCCTCCTGTCCAGTTTAAGAACCCATTGTGGCCCTCCAGTAAAAATGTTTGCCCACCCCTGTATTAACCACTTGTTCTCAAGTGTCCTTGGTTGGGGAGGATTAAGGAATTTCTACAGGCTGTACAAACTGACCAGGCTTGATTTTCTTGTCTCAGTTTCTCTATTCCACTTGCCCAGGAATTAATCTACCTCCTGTCAATCATGTTACAGTCCCAGGTAATAAGGAGGAAAAGTAAGACATTGTGAGTTTATTATGGGGTTGGTTCATGGAGTGCCATAAGACAGATTAACTGTGCCGTTTATTCCCTACAGATTTTTGGGAAGGTAATGAGGATGCAAAATGCTTTGGCTTTCTTTTTTTTTTTTTTACGAACTTTCAGAAGATTGGTACTATACTCTGTCCCTTATATTAATCTAAAGACCTAGTGCATGCAACTCAGTGGGTGGTCCCTCAGCCTGGCCTGAGCCCTCTGGCAGTTCGGGAGCCCCTGGGGGATGTCTGACAGTGGAAGTGGGCCTAAGGCGTCAGTCCGATATTAGCACTCCCATGGAGGCGTGAGAGGCTCCAGCCACCACTGCTGTGCTCGCTAGTTGTGAGCTTGGTTTTTCACTGAATGGTGCTCCCGCTATGGGAGCACACTGACTACCAGGGGGAAGCTCCTGCATTGAGTGTCTGCCCTCTTGTGGTCAGTGTGTGTCATAGTGACTGGTCTTTCCATTGTTCTGTCAATTTGCATATTAGCCTTTTATTATATAGGATTAAGAGTCTCTGTGAGAATTTCTCAAAAACTTAGAGAAATTGAAATATCTCTAAGAGATTAAATATTGAGTGGCATGTGGCATTTAAAATTCTAAATTCCAGTAGATTTGATAAAGGAGGTAGCAAGAAACAAGTCCAGAGGCTTCGCTTTTATTACATTTGATAATTCTGAATATGTGACAGATGCTGCCAAAGAAATGAATGCAAAAGTAAGTCTTTTGCCCTAACTCGTTTGGCTCAGTGGGTAGAGCATCAGCCTGCAGACTGAAAGGTCCCTGGTTCAATTCTGGTCAAGGACTTTTACTTTGGTTGTGGGGACATCCCCAGTTGGTGGGTGTGCAGAAGGCAGCTGATCAATGTTTCCAACTTGCTATCCCTCTCTCATCCTCTCTGTAAAATAAATCAATAAAATATATTTTAAAAAAAGGAAAAAGGAAGTCTTTTAATAAAATTCTAGCACTGTGATTCAAGTAATAGTATTTCCAGGTTTCCTTCTTCTTGTTTTTAAAGTTTGATAATGCCATATGAGCTATGATTTTTTAGCCATCACTATTCTTTTTTTTTTACAAAAGTGCTGGACTGTGGGGTTGGAAGGATGTTGAAATGTCCGTTTTTTGTAGCAAAATAGTACATTAAGCTTAGTTACTTTAGTATATGAATACAAGTGGAATTGTGCTTTAAGCCTTCAAGGCACTTTCTAATTTAGAACAGCCTGCCCACCCCAGACATATAATGTCAGCAGAAATCAGATTACTGTTGGTAAGAAGCTAATACAATTGATGCAAACATATCCATAGCATAAAAAAAAGGTCTTGAAACTATGGTATGTGTAGTCCCTTTACCCTCAAGTTGGAATACTTTTTTAAAAAAGTATTTGTATTGATTTCATAGAGCAAGGGAGAGGGAGAGAGAAACATGAATGATGAGAGAGAATCACTGAACGGCTGCCATCTCCTTGTCCCCCACTGGGGATTGAGCAAGGCACTTGGGCGTGTTCTTTGACCAGGAATAGAACAGTACCCTCCAGGCTCACAATTGGATAGTCAACCATCAGAGTCACAGCAAGTGGGCTAGATATTTAGTTCTTCAAGACAGGAACTAATGTGAGTTAGGACATTGGGTGTGCCATAACTAAATGACCTTTCCTTCCCTAACTAACTTTTCTCTGGTTATTTTTGAATCGTGCAACAAGACTGATTTTTGTAAAATGTATATATCCTGATTTATTTTAATGTAGTGGATAAGAGTTCCTTTCATTGAGTCTTTAATGTACTAGTGAAGGAAATAGTCTTATTTCTCTTTTATCTTAAATATAGCCAATGTGTGTCCCATATCCTTCAAAGTTGTCGGTGCTCATTGCACAAGTATTCCTTAATATTACCCTGAAAGTCACACCATTCGGGCATCATTTGGGGTACATATTTTCTTTGGTTCTGTTATATTTTCAGATATTTCCAACATATCATACCATTATTTTAAGCCACATTCTTTTGGATTTATTAAGAATCACTCTTCCCTGGGACAAGGTAACATATGCAGATTTCTATTGCAATAACCAAGTTTGTGCTTTGGCTACACTTTTGATCTTATATTTAAGTTAATTTGTGTGTATACTCGTTATGCCACATATTAAGTTGTTGATCTTCAGTGACTTTTAGTACATAACTCACTTATGTCCCTGTCCTTTATTTGGAGAGCCTGTTTTATGATACGTTGAAGGGGGTCAGTATCTTTTAGGGTTTGTCAACAGCCAAGAGTTGGATTACTCTCATGATTTTTCTTGAGTTCAGAAGTCCATTTATTTGATTTATGGAGAATGGTTGATGTTGTTTCCCTAGTTTCTAAGCAGAAGAAATGAAGTTTGTGTAGATATTATTCCTAAGTGTCTTCTTTCAAGTGATGTTTTGTAGCCTACACAATGATTCTGAATAAGACAAAATCCCTACTTATTGGGCACTTATTTTCTATGGTAAAAATAACAAACATGCAAGGAAATGTAAATAAGTACAATCATGCACAAAAAAGATAAGAGGAAAAATATAGGGGTAATTATTTTTAGAAGTAGTATTCGTAGGAGATAGTGTTTCTATTCATAAAATTAAGGGGATCGAGGGATGTTTGTTGAATCTCAAATGTCGGGAAGGAGACCATGGTGTATAAATCTGTGGAAAACATTTTGGACCCAGAAAGCTCAAGTGATTCCTTAAGTTGGGAACTGTGTCCAGTGGCTGTTTATTTTGTGTCGCTGCCCATCAGTGCCAGACATCTTGGTGAAATATGTGACTTCAGATTTGTTTTCAAAAATAGTTCCAGACATCCAAAGAGTTTTATGTGGAGCAATTACAATGACCTGAGTTATGTTTACACATGCCGTGTTGATTTAGCTAAAAGATCAACGATCATGAAGTTATTGGGAGACTGGGGGATTTAGGTATGTATGTTAATCAAATTACTATAAGTAAAAGGTGTAATTCTAGGTACACATTTTTTAAAAATTCTTTATTGTTTAGAGGATTACATATAGTATGACATATGTCTTCTTTTCCCCTTGTGCACCTGTACACCCAGCACATGCCCTTCCCCCCCACCCCTAGTGTCTATGTCCATGGTTATGCTGATATGCATGCATACAAATCCTTTGGTTGATCTCCTACCCCTAGTCCTGCCTTCCCTCTGAGGTTTGACTGTCAGTTCCATGCTTTTCTGTCTCTGAATCTATTTTCGTTGAATAGTTTATGTTGTTCATTGTATTCCACAAATGAGTGAGGTCATGTGGTATTTATCCTTCTCCAACTGGCTTATTTTGCTCAGCATAATGCTCTACATGTCCTTCCATGCTTTTGGGAATGGTAAAAGTTCTTTATTTTTTACAGCAGTGTATATTTTCTATGTGTATATGTGCCACAGATTTTAATCCATTTATCTGCTGATGGGCACTTAGGCTTCTTCCAAATCTTAGCTATTGTGTATTGTGCCACTATAAATATGTGGTTGCACATGCCCTTTCTGATTGGTGTTTGTCATTTCTTGGGATATGTCCCTAGTAGTGAGACTACTGTTCAAATGGGAGCTACATTTTTAAAATTTTTTGAGAAACTCCATACTGTTCTGCATAGTTGCTATACCAGACCTCACTCACACCAGTAATGCAAGAGGATTCCTTTTACACCCCATCCTTGGCAGCACTTGTTGTTTGTTGAATTGTTGAAGCCATTCTGACAATTGTGAGATGGTATCTCATTGTCCTTTTGATTTGCATCTCTTGGATGATTAATGGTTTTGAGCATGTTTTTATTTGTCTCTTGGCATTCTGTACGTCCACTTTCAAAAAGTGTCTTAGTCCTATGCCCATTTTTTTATTGGAATGTTGATCTTCCTTTTGTTTAATTGGATGAGTTCAGTATGAATTTTGGAGAATAGGTCTTTATTGAATATAACATTGGGAAATATCTTCTCCCAGGCAGTGGACTTCCTTGTTTTGTTGTTGTTGTTGTTGTATTTGTTGGCTGCTTCTTCTCTGCAGAAGCGTTTTAATTTGACGTCATCACATTTGTTTCTTTTCTCCTCAGTTTCCATTGCCCTAGGAGCTGTATCAGTAAAGGTATTGCTGAAACAGATGCCTGATATTTTGCTGCCTATGGATTCTTCTAAGGTTTTCATGATTACCCACTAACGTTTAAGTCTTTATTCATTCCCAGTTTATACTTGTGTATGGTTTAAGTTGGTGGTGGCGATTAATTTTTTTGCATGTATGTGTGCTATATGTCCAACACCAATTATTATTATGTTTTTATTTTGGCTTTTTAATATCTTTAATGAAACAAAATAAAATTTCCTGTATGTTAATTGAGTCATACTTTCTCTAAATCTTGCCTTTAAAAAAATCCCCTGGGGCACAGTCCCATCCATTCTTTGATTTTCCTTCCACTGATCCCAAACCTGGGCTGTAGTCTGTGTCCTTTCAAAGGACAAAAGCAGACCCGGAGGCCTCAGAGCCGCCAGCAGCACCCCCATCCCCATCTGGACCTTGGCTGCCAGGGACACTCAAAGCCTGAGCATCAAAGTGGCAGCATGTCATCGCCTTCACCGGCCTGTCTCCAGCAGCACAAAACCAGTCCTCCCAGCCAGTGCTCTGGGGACCAGCCATCAGGGCGATGTGGTGGCGCTGTCTCCTGGCAGCCGAGCTTCCCAGGCTTCTCTTTGGGCAGGGCTGGGCCAGGGCCTTTGGGGATCTCTGTGTCCATGGTATAAATCCGAGGGAGATCAGACACAATGTTATCAATTATTGGCTTGGTAAGGTCGCCACTAAACACCTGCCACCATGGCTTCTCGGCCTTGGCCTTGGCGGGCACCTGGACCCCATAGACCTGCAGGGCCAGGTGGAGCTCTGCCATTGCTATGTGCTGAGCCTGGAATCGGAAGCACAGCCCCCCGAGTAGCTGTCCCGCAGCAGGGCCCAGGCAGTGAAGGAGATGGGGGTCCGTTGCCAGCTGTAAGGATTCAGCCAGTTCTTGAGAGAAATCAGGTAGTGGAGCAGGTACCTGTGTGGGTGCTGAAAGGAGACTTGGAAGCGCAGTACCCGCAGCACAAGGAGCTCGCACTGCACAATGCTGTCCCGGATCACGCACAATAGGGAGTCCATTTCCAAGGGCTCGCTGCCCGGGTGGAAGTACCTGTTGGACACGTTGATGATGTCACGGTTTCGCAGAGGCGGTTCTTCCACTTTGCCAGCCAAGTAAAGGGCAGACATGGCAATCAAGTAGGGGTCATAGGCGTCCAGGTTGATCTCACAGAAAAACTTATGGTAAATGGCACAGGCGGTGGTGAGGGGAATGGACTGCATCCCTAGCTAGACCTGCCTCCATGATGAACCTTGTCACGTGGAAGTGCACCCTCGCCTGGGGTGAGGGCCACCCTTGGCGCCTGGCGCCGCGTCCTCCTCTCTGTAGCTGTCCTGGCTAAGGTTCTCCATGGTGCCCCACCCTGAGGCCCCAAACCCCTATGAAGGGCAAGTGTTCCCAGCGCGGGGCCAGCGCCAGCGGGTTCCTACCACTGGGCGCTGCCGCCCCAGCCCCATCCAGCCCAGGCCGGACGCCACCCTGGTTCCAACACGAATTATTGAAGAGACTGTATTACTCCATTCTATGCTTTTGCCTCCTTTGTCAAATATTTATTGAGCATAATGGTTAGGGTCGATTTCTATGTTCTCTGTTCTGTCCCATTGGTCTATATGTCTGTTTTAGTGCCAGTAACAGGCAGTTCTGAGAGTGGTGGCTTTGTAATATAGCTTGATGTCTGGTATTGTGATCCCTCCAACTTTGTTCTTCTTTGTCCAGATTACTGTAACTATTTGGGGTCTTTTTTAAATCGATAGGAATTTTTGGAAACTTTCTTCTAGGTCTGTGAGATACGCCATTGATATTTTAATGGGGAATACATTAAAACTGTACATTGCTTTGGGTACTATGAACATTTCAATGATGTTGATTGTACCAATCCATGAATATGGTATATTCTCTATTTACTTTAGTCTTCCTCTATCACTTTTTTCAATTTCCTGTAGTATTCCAAGAACAGGTCTTTTACCGCCTTAGTTAAGTTTATACCTAGGTTTCTTAATTTTTTGTTGCACTGGTAAATGGCATTTTTTTTTTTTTTTTTTTTTTTTTTTTTTTTTTTTTTTTTTTTTTTTTTTTTTTTTTTTTTAGTTTCTCTTTCTGTGAGTTCATTATTGGTGTATCAAAAAGCCCTAGATTCATAGATTTCTGGGTGTTAATTTTGTACCATGCTACAATGCCAAATTCATTTGTTAAATCTCCTAGTTTTTTTGATGGAGTCTTTAGGTATTTCTATGGACAATACCATGCCATCTGCGAATTATGACAGTTTTACTTCTTCTTTTCCACTTAGCATGCCTTGTTTGACTTCTTCTTGTCTGACTGCATTGCCTAGCACTACCAGTACTCTGTTGAACAGAAGTGGTGAGAGTGGGCATCCCTGTCTTGTTCCTCTTCTTAGAGTAATTGTTTTTGCCCATTGAGTATGATGTAGTCTGTAGGTTTGTCACAAAAGGCTTTTATTATGTTGAGGTATGATCACTCAATGCACAGTTGGCTTAGAGTTTATAAAAAATTGGTGTTGGATTTTGTCAAATGCTTTTTCTGCATCAATTGATATGACTATGTGGTTTTTTCCTCTCAATTGGTTTATGTTATGTACCACATTTATTGATTTGCATATATTGTACCTACCATCCTTGCATCCTTAGGAAAAATCCTACTTGGGCATGGTGTAGGATATTTCTGATGTACTGCGGGATCCAATTTGCTAAGGTTTTCTTGAGCATTTTCGCATCTGTGTTCATGAGGGATATTGGCCTGTAATTCTCTTTCATTGTGTTTTCTTTACCTGGTTTTGCTATTAGGGTGTTGATGGCTTCATAGAATGAGCTTGGATGTGTTCCTCCCTCTTGAATTTTTTGGAATAGTCTGAGCAGGATAGCTTTTAGTTCTTCCTTGAATGTTTGGTAAAACTCCCCTGTGAAGCTGTCTGGTCCAGGGCTTTTGTTTGCTGGAAGCTTTTTGATGACTGCTTCAATTTCTTCCATAGTTCTTGCCCTATTGAGATTATTATATTCTTCCTGATTGAGATTTGGAATGATGTATTTTTTTGGAATTTGTCCTTTTCCTCCAGGTAGTCTAGTTTGTTGGAGTAGAGCTGTCCACAGTATTGTGTAACAATCATTTGTATTTCTGTGGGGTCTGTTATTATTTCGCCTCTATCATTTCTGATTTTGTTTATTTGGGTCCTCTCTCTTTGCTTCTGGGTGAGTCTGGCTAGAGGTTCATCAATCTTGTTTATCCTTTCAAAGAACCAATTCTTGGTTTCATTGATTTTCTGTATTTTTTTTGGTCTCTATGTCATTTATTCCTGCTCTAATCTTTATTATCTCCTTCCTTCTGCTCACTCTGGGGTTTTCTTGTTGCTCTCTTTCTAATTCTTTGAGTTGTAGAGTTAGATGATTTAATACCATTTTTTCTTGTTTTTTTGAGGTAGGCCTGTAGAGCTATAAACTTCCGTCACAGGAAAGCTTTCATTGTGTCCCGTAGGTTTTTGATTGTTGTGTTTTCATTGTCATTAGTTTCCAGGATGTTTTTAATTTCTTCTTTGATCTCATTGGTAAACCAATCAATATTTAATTACATGCTATTCAGCTTCCTGTGTTTGAGTATTTTGGATGGTTTTTATGGTAGTTTATTTGTAATATTATGCCATCGTGGTCTGAGAAGATGCTTGGTATAATTTCAATCTTCTTGAATTTGGGGAGACTTTGTTTGTGACCCAATATGTGGTCTATTTTTGAAAATGTACCATGAACACTTAAGAAGAACGCATATCCCATAGCTTTGGTGTTAAATGTTCTGAAGATGTCAATTATATCCATCTGATCTAGTGAGTCATTTAGGATTGCTGTTTATTTGCTGCTTATTTGTCTAGAGGATTTATCCAGTGATGTCAGTGGTGTATGAAGGTCCCCTACTATGATGGTATTATTGTCGATATCTCCTTTGATATCTTCCAGGAGCTTTTTTATGTATTTGGGCACTCCTGCATTGGATGGATATATGTTTATCAGGGTTATATACTCTTGTATTGATCCCTTTAGTATTCTGAAGTGGCATTCCACATCTCTTGTTATGGCCTTCAATATGAGGTCTATTTTGTCTGATATAATTATTTCTACCCCAGCTTTTTATTTTTTCATTTGCATTTGTCTGAAAAATATTTTGCCATCCCTTCACTTTCATTCTGTGTGAGTTCCTTCTACTGAGGAGGGTTTCTTGTAGACATCAAATATATGGGTCATGGGTTTTTATCCATTCATCCACTCGATGTCTTTTGATTGGAGCATTTAGTCCATCTACATTTAAAGTTATTATTGAAATGTACTTATTTGTAGCCATTTCTATTTTTTGTATCTGTTTTCTTTCTTACCTTTTTATTTCTTCTTTTTACACCTGTCCCTTTAGCATTTCTAGCATTCCTGGCTTGGTGGTGATAAACTTCCTTAGCCATTTTTTGTCTGTGAAGCTTCTTATTTCCCCTTCAATTTTGATTGATAGCCTTGCTGGATAGAGTATTCTTGGATTCAGTCCTTTGCTTTGCATCACTTTGTAAATTTCCGTCCATTCTTTTCTGGCCTGATGTGTTTCTGTTGAGAAATCATTTGATAATCTAATGGGAGATCCCTTGTATGTAACTTTAAGTCTCTCTCTTGCAGCCTTTAAGATTCTCTCTTTGTCCTGAACATTTGCCATGCTGATTATGATGTGTCTTGGTGTGGGTCTTTTCGAGTTCACCTTGTTTGGGACTCTGGGCTTGTGTGACTTTTTCTTCCCCACTTCAGGGAAGTTTTCGGATATTTTTTCCTCCAATAGGTTTTCTAATCCTTGTTCCTCTTTCTGTTGTTCTGGAACCCCTATAATTCATATGTTGTTTCGTTTCATGCTTTCTCATAGCTCCCTTAGGCTCTCCTCCTATCTTTGAATTTTTTTCTCCAATTGCAGTTACGTTTGGGAGTGTTTTGCTTCCCTGTCTTCTAATTCGCTACTTCGGTCCTCTGCTTCTCCTTGTCTACTATAGAAACTTTCAGTGGTGTTTTTTTATTGCAGCTATATCACTCTTCATTTCTTCTTGGTTCTTACATAATTTGTTGATTTTTTTCATCCGTTTCTTTTTATTCTTATATAAGTTGTTTATTTTTTCTTCCATTTCTTCTTGATTCTTGCATAAGATGGTGATTTTTCCCTCCATCTGGTTTATGCATTCTAGCACCCTTAATCTGAACTCTCTTTCTGTCAAGCTGCATACCTCTGTTTCACTTAGCTGCTTTTCTGGCGCGTCCTTTTCCTTTCCTTTGGGGGATTCTTTGTCTACCCATGTTTGATCTTCCCAATATATCTAGATGTTGAGTCATTCACGGGCTGCTCCTTGAGTGGAAGTGGCTCCTCAGGCTATCTTTGCTCCTCAAGCAGTTGTGGTAGCTGCTGTTCCTCAGTTGGCAGCCGCTCCTCTGGTGGGTGCTGTTCACAGCTCTGGTGGCTCCTCTGGCTGGTGGGGAGAGGCTTCCCAAACAGCTGCCATTCCTCAGAGCAAGGATGTGCTGATCACGAGGCTGCTGTTCCTTAGATGGGGGTGGGCTACACACACAGCTGCTACTCCTTGTACTGGGGCGGACTGCTCACATGGCTGCTGATCCTTGGATGGGGCTGGCTGCACGCTGCTGTTGTTCCTCTGATGTGGAGGGCTGCTTGTGGGGCTACTGCTCCTAGGACTTGGACAGGTTGATTGCAAGTCTACTGCTCCTCAGACAGGGATGGGCTCCTTGCAAGGCTGCTGATCTTTGCATGGGAGTGAGCTGCACACGAGGCTGCTCCTCCTCGGACAGGGATGTGCTACTCACCCATCTGCTGCTCTTCAGACAGGTGCAGGCTGTTGTGGCTCTGCTCCTTGGACTGGTGCATGCTGTGCAGGGCTACTGCTGCTCAGATGTGGGAGGTCTGCTCGTGTGGCTGCTGCTCGTCGGACCAGGTTGGGCTGCTGCTGCTCCTCGAATGGGGCCGCACCACTCACAGAACTGCTGCTCTTCAGATGGGGTTGGGCTGCTCACACAGTTGCTGTTCCTCGGATTGGGCAGAGTGCTCGTGTGGCTGCTGCTGCTTGGACCAGGCCAAGCTGCTTGTACAGCTGCTGCTCCTCAGACTAGTGCAGGGTGTGCACAGCTGCTGCTCCTCGGATGGGGGCAGGCTTCCAGGGGTGCCGCTCCTCAGATGTAGGAAGCTTGCTCATGCAGCTGCTCCTCCTCGGACAGGTCAGACTTCTCGCGTGGTCACTGCTCCTCATACAGGGAAGCAGGCCTCTCACACAGCTGCGGATCCTTGGACAGGGGCAGGTCACATGAGGCTGCTGCTCTTAGGCTCGAGGCAGGCTGCTCATGGGGCTGATGTTCCCTGGACAAGTGTGTGCCACTCATGTGACTGCTGCTCACGTGGTTGAAGAAATAATGTGAAAAAAGTAGGAAATAAAGGAACAACAAAAAAAAAGGAGAACAAAGAAAAATGCAAAAAAAAAAATGCTAACAAAATAATAAAAAAATTAAAATGAAAAATTTAAATGTCATTCCTTAGGCTCGCTTCAGATCCCAGTTTTCAGGAATATCTATATTTTTTGCTGTTGTTGTTGTTGTCATTGCTGGGACTGAAAGCCCTGCTATAGGCCAGACTTTGATAACTCCCAGGGACTAATCATATTATTTTAATCCTTCATCTCATTCAGGGTGGAATCTGGATATGGCTATTTTCCTTGCCTGGGGCATGGAGGGAGGAATTATAGCCTCAGGAGAAAATGCCTGCCCAAGTCCTGGGCTCAGGGGTGACTCAGCATTCAATTTACTGCCACTTCTCCTGGACCCCCTTCTCTTCCCAGCCTCTCCCCAGATTCAACTAGTCCACAACTTCACCCGCTCTTCAGCACAGGTGTGTGTCTGTATACAAAATATTCTATGAACAGGGTTCAGTGAAAACAAACAAACAAACTCCAGCCACAGAAACGGGGCAGGTTGAGTTTCTGTAAGCTCCTCTCTTCCGGGCACTGCATGGTCTGGTCAGCGCTTCAGGCTGCCCCTTTTAGGCTCAGTCCTCTGTATTTATGAAAACCAGATCTCAAATCCCCCTGTACCAACAGTCCCACGAATCTTCATTCCACAGTCAGGGCCTGTGCCTGTCCCAAGAATCGTGGCTGGGTGCTGCGTGGTCTCCCTCTGACCCTCTGGGCTCAGAGGTGTGGCAAACTTTCCTCCCCAGATCCCTGGTTTTTACTTTACCAGAGGAATTCTGCCCTTCCCGGCTGTAAACTGTCTCACCACCTGAGTGTACTTCGCCAGTTCAGAGTGGGTGTTACTAGTTTCAGCTGCTCACTCCATTTGCTCCAGGTCAAGCCCTGGGACATGTCTGCCTATACCGCTGCCATCTTGGCTTCTCGAGATTCATTTTTTCAAATATAATTATTGCTCCCCTAGTGTTTTCCCCCTCTTTGCCTGAAAAAAATATTTCTCTCCTTCCACTTTCAGTCCATGTGAGTCCCTTATTATGAGGTGGGTTTCTCAGAGACTGCATACATACGGGTCTTGTTTTATTATAATTTTAGCCATTCTATATCCTTTGAATGGAGTGATTAATCCAGTGAGGTTTAAGGTTATTTTGATAGGTACTGATTTGTTGCCACTTTTTTCCTTTATGCCTGCGTTTCTTCTGTCTCTTCTATTCCTTCTTTTTACAACAGTCTCTTTAGCATTTCTTGCATTGATGGTTTAGTAGTGAAACACTCCCTTAGATTTTTTTTTCTGTGAAGACACTGAATTCCTCTACAGTTTTGAATGATTGCCTTGATGGATAAGTATTCTTGGATTTGGTCCCTTGTTTTGCATCACTTTGCATATTTCCTTTCATTCCCTTCCTGCCTGATGTGTTTCTGTTAAAAATCATTTGATCATCTAACAGGAGAGCTTTTGTAGGTAACTCTCTGTCTCTCTCTTGCAGGGTTTGTGTCGTTATTGTTTGCCATTATAATTACAATGTGTCTTGGTATAGGTCTTATTAGGTTCATCTTGTTTGAGACTGTCTGTGCTTGTGTGACTTTTTCTTCCCAAGATCAGGAAGTTTTTGTGATTATTTATTCTAATAGGTTTCCTAATTCTTGTTCCTCACCTTGTCCTTCTGACACCCTTATTATACACATGTTATTTTGTTTCATGTTGTCCCCAATCTCCCTTAGGATATCCAACTGCTTTCTATTTTTTCTCTCCAATTGCTGTTCAGATTGTGTTGTTCAAGGTGTGTTACACTTCCCTGTCTCCTAAATCGCGGATTCAATTCTTTGCTACTTCTAGTCTACTAGTGAAACCTTCCATCATATTTTTTATTGTAGCTATTATCAATTTTTTTTCATTTTTCCTTGATTCTTACATAAGTTGTGGATTTCCCATGCACCTGGGGTATGAACTGTATGACCCTTATTCTGAATTTCTTTTCGAACATATTGTATGCCTCCATTTAGTTGAGTTTCCCTTCTTGGCAATTCCTCCTTTTCTCTCCTTTGGGGGTTGTTTGATTGTCTCCTAATTTTAGCTATCATTGCAGAACCCAGGTGCCAGGGTGCGAGTGGCCAATGGCCACAGAGCGGATTAGAAATTCAATTGTGCACTCCAAGACTCACAGGAGGTAGTGACGGTGGTCTAGGGCTGCAGTCCCAGTGTCTGTGGATCTGCTGCTGCTGTAAAAAGGTCTTTGGCCAGAGTGGCTCTAGGATCTCAGGTGATGTCTGAGGCCCATCTGGGTGGAGGTGAGGCTGGGTTCCTAGTCATAGCAGCTCTCCCCTTCAAGATGGCTTGTTTTCTTAGAACCATAATTAACAAA
This sequence comes from Myotis nattereri, assembly GCF_964212035.1. Classification (NCBI taxonomy): domain Eukaryota; kingdom Metazoa; phylum Chordata; class Mammalia; order Chiroptera; family Vespertilionidae; genus Myotis; species Myotis nattereri. The sequence goes on along the minus strand of NC_138094.1, from coordinate 19,195,713 downwards.
ACAGTATATGATATAAAAATACTAAAGATTGTGCAAGAAGCCGATTAAAAATAGAATGAAGGAACAAATAAGAACTATGTAAATACAGAGTTGCAGTCATACTGGACATTTTTTTTCTGTCATTTTAACTACGGAAATAATAAAAGGAAGAAATCTGAGAGGTGGTAGAGGAGGAATAAAGTACCTAATCATTTTGAATGAATGATTTTTGTTTTAAAAAATAGTTTATGTAAGACGTGTGTACTGGAAAAATGAAATAGATGTTGTCAAAACAAAAATGAAGTAACAGACACATTCTAAAAAGTAATCCACATTGCCCAGTCAGTATTTCTCAATGGTTGAACATAGTATTGTGAACCAAGATGTCTCATCATCTATTCCTGGTCAGGAAACATGCCTAGGGTGCTGGCTGGTTCAGCAGTATGAGACATTTAAGGAAGCAGCTGATCAAAATATTTATCTTCCATGTATGTTTCCATCTCTCTATCCCTCTCCCTTCCTCTCTCTCCAGAAAACCAAGAATAAGCCTATTAAAAGACAAGACTGGAATGTATGTTTTTTGTTTTTTGTTTTTTTTTTTCCTGGAATATGAGACATTTCAGTCCTTATTACTAAAGGTCTTTGGAGGACTTTTATTAACCAACTTATATGGTTCTGTGTTGAATACTTCAATGGAATATTGTTAATAATGAAGTGTTTCATAAACTTACCATGAAAAAGGACTCTATCATTTTTGAAGGAAATGCTTGGTTTGGGAGAAGAATTTGAGGTAGATCTTGATTTTAGTTGCAATAATTAGTAGGTTTCTAACAGTTGTTCATTTGTTCAGGTTAAATTTTATGTAGTGTTCATATTATGTGTACTCATTTTAGTCTGTGGGTGGAAAAACAATTAAAGTAGACTACACCAAGAAACCATCTTTTCAAAGTGGAGGTGGACAGAGGACACCACTTCCATCAAGAAATAGAGGTCATATAAGAAGTCTGATAAGTGGAAGAGGAGGAAGTAAGAGAAGCAAAAGGACATCCCTCAGGTTGAAAACACTTAGGTAATGTTTCAAAATCTAGGGATAGTAGGAGATCTGACTTAGGTAAACACATAATGCAATATGCAAATAAGGTATCATAGACTTCTGTACCTGAAGACTATGTGGTCATATTAACTCCTATAAATTCAATAAAGAGTGAAGAAACTGTCAGTAACTCAAATGTTTTTAAAAAATTAAAAATAAAAGATATGAGCATGAAACCATTATTTATGTGAAAACAGTAACATTGAATGAAGAGATACACCTCAATTTCATTCATATCTTTCAAAGCAAAAGAAATGATACCATTCATTAGATTGAGAATGTATACTGATGATCAATATGATTTGTAATTGCTAAAGAGGTATAGCACTTATAATAATGAATGAAACATGTAATGTGTGAAAAAACTCATAATGACTTACAGGGATAGGATTTAAACCTCAAGCTAAATTCAGTCTATTTTAGCATTACTGTTTGGATCTAGTGACTTCAACAGTTCTCCAAAGAACTCAATTCTATTGATCTTATGTTAGAATGTTACACTTTGGGAACAGGAAGTCATGTAGGTTTAAAGTGAAGATTCATACTTATTGAACTACTATGCATTTGTTCTGAAAGTACACTTCTTTTGTCTGAAAAAAGGACATCAGTTCACTTTGGAAAATGCCCACTGTAATAAAAGTTAGTTTAACTATATAAAGTTCAAGGACACAGACTTCATTATTTAGAACTGGATTCGAAATACTAGTTTGAGTATAGGAATGTGCAACCCTGTACTGTTTAAAATAATAATCTCTATTATTATTTTGATAAGAGGATCTTGTACCTATGTTTGGTGTAGAGAACTTTCCATTTGGAAACTAGATAAGAGAAATGTCTATAGTATTCAATAGATTCACAAAGGGGTCTCTGACTCACGAAAGGCTAAAAACCAAGGATTCACCAAGTTTATTTATCTTTCTTTCTTGTATATGAGGAATATGAAACACGAAAAAAAATGTTCATGAGCTATTTTCAGGGAAGTTGTCTTGTAATTAATTTATCTATTTACTTATTTTACTGACTATGAAATGAAGGTATATTCATTTCAATATATCTGTAGCAGGAAAAGTTGGTTTCATATTAACCAGTTTTCCCAATTTCAAAGATTTAGTGTCCATTTGTGAAAATTAGGTGTGCGACATTTCACGGGAAATTTCCTAACTTGTTATTGCAGAGTTTGTGCAAGATGAAGGTGTATGTTCCTGTTTTTTTTCCACCGAGGTGCTACTGAGAAGAGTTTGCCTGTTCATATTTGGCCACATATGAGGATGCTCATAGTTCTTCTTCTTTCACAATACAAATTACGGAATTGGAAGATAAGCCTATTTTCTATTTAAAAATGAAAACAAATGCTTTCACACAGTGAAGTATTATACAGCTATAAAAACAGATTCCGAAGATGGCGGCGATATAGGCAGACCCGTCCCAGGTCATGTCCCAGAGCAAATGGAGTAAGTAGCTGAAACTAATAACACCCACCCCAAATTGGCAAAATTACTCAGCTGGTGAGATGGTTTGCAGCCGGGAACGGCAGAACTCCCCTAGAAAGGTAAAAAACAAAACAAAACAGGGATCAGGGCAGGAAAGTTTGCCACACCTCTGAGCCCAGAGGGTTAAAGGGAGACCACATGGCAGACTTCCGAGTCCCTTGGGACAGGCACAGCCCCTGACTGGGGAAAGGAGATCCGAGGGATTCCTGGCACAGGGGGATTTGAGATCTGTGTTCTGTGATCATGGAGGACTGAGTCTAAAGGGGGCAGCCTGAAGAGCTGACTAGAGCATGCAGTGCCGGTAAGAGAAGAGCTTACAGAAACTCAGCCCTCCCTGTTTCCGCGGTCTGCAATTGTTTGTTTTTTTTTTCACCGAATCCTGTTCATAAGACATTTCGGATACAGACACTCACCTGTGCTGAAGAGAGGAAGAAGGTGCCGACAAGTGGAATCTGGGTAGAGGCTGGGGAGAAAGGGGGCGCCAGGAGAGGTGGAGGCGAATTGTGTGCAAAACACCCCAGGGCCCAGGATGGGGGCAGTCATTCTTTCCATAGGGTGGAACTCCTCTACCTAGCCCCCAGATAAGGAGCATAGCCACACCCAGATTCCACTCTGAATGAGATCAAGGATTAAAATAATCTGATCAGTTCCTGGGAGTTAACAGGGTCCGGCCTATAGAGGGATTTTCAATCCCAGCAATAACACAGAGCAGGGTAATGATTAAAGAACCAGCTCTGGACAGTTGACCTCCCCAAACCAGTGTTAAGTGCAATAGAGAAAATAAACCCTTGCTACTGGAAAGAAAAGCCATATAGCCTCAGAGGCCAACCCAAAAACACTGCCACCCAGAGGCTGAGCCACAAACTGACTCTTAGCTAAACACAAATTAAGGCAGTCTGGGACACAAATGCAGCCTGCTTTAAAATCAGGATTGTGGTTTACCACATGGAGGAACAGTGTATCGCAGGGTAATTCAACACTCTCCTGAATACCTGGCAGGACCAAGGCGAGCCAGACTGATGAGTAGAATAACCGAAGGACCTTCACTACAGCAATTTTTTTTTTCACCTTTTAACTAAGAAAGCAATTTGTTTTTTTTATTTTTCCATCACCTGATTTTACCCGTTTGATTACTACATTTTTATTTTTAACCAGTATTACTACTGCTACCATTTTACCATTTTTTAAAGTGCCATTTTATTTTCTATTTATTTTATTTTGGGATTAGTGTTCTCCATTCTATTTTCATCGTTCCTTTAGCATCAATTTTCCCTACCTCAATTTTACCTTTATGCTAAATCCCTCTCCCTCACTTTTCCCCTTTTGTTGTCCTGTTTCTCTTACCCTATTCCTGCTTTAGATTTTCCCTATTCCTGCTGTTTACCTCCTGTATAAATTTCAACCTACTTATATATCCTATTTCCAATCCACTGCTCTAAATGCTTATACACATATCCCTTATCTTTCTTCACCATCAAATTTTTTTTCTTCTTTTATCTTTCTATTGTTTTGTTGCTGTTTGCTTGATTGTTGAGTATATTGGGTTTTTTTGGTTGTTTGTTTTTTTGTGTGTCTGTGTGTATGTGTGTGATTTTTAGGACTGGTTGTGAGGCTTTTTTGCTTTTTATTTTTATTTTTTTCTGCTGGTTTTCCCCCTCCATCCAACCCCCCCCCCAACCCGATTATTTTTCTGCTTCTGTTTTCCCTTCACTCTCTTGATATTATTGGTTGTTTCTAGTTTGCATTCATCTCTAGGGAGCTGTTGCTGGAATTTGTTGGGATTATTGGCGGTTCTATAGGAGTTTTCTCCTCATATAAATAGTCTCATCCCCTCTTCTACTTCATTCTTTCATTATGTGCTTTTTTTTTTCTCCTTTTAACCCCCTCCTTTTTCCCAATTTCATTTTTGCTCTCCTTTTTTTCCTACTTTTCTTTTCTTTTCTTTTTTCTCCTTTATCTTTTTCTTTTTTTCTTATCCCCTAACTCTCTTAATTTGTGTGATCACCTATAATTGGAGTTATTAATATAGTGAATATATTTTTGTTCACTGCCTGGTACGTGGTGCCTTGTTGTTTTATATTTTGTGCCTTTAAATCAATGCAGCAGATCCAGGCAACAGCAGCCTCCTGAGCACCACACCCGCTGTCTGAGGAACAGCAGCTATACGTGAAGCCTCACACCACCAGCTAGAAGAACCACCACAGCTGTGAACAGCACCCACCAGAGGAGCTGCTGCCAACTGAGAAGCAGCTGCTACTGCAACCGCCGGAAGAGCAACAACAACACAAGGAGCCACTGCCACCCAGGGAGCAGCCACTGAACAACTCAACATCTAGATATGTCAGTGAGATCAAACATAGGTAGACAATGAAACCCCCAAAGGAAAGAAAAGGAGGACTCGCCAGGAAAGCAGCTAAGTGATACAGAGGCATGCAACATGAGAGAAAAAGAATTCAGAATAAGGGGCCTAGAGTGCATAAACCAGATGGAGGAAAAAAATCAACAACTTATGCAAGAAGAAACAGATGAAAAATTTAATAACGTATGCAAAACGCTAGAAGAAATAGATGAAAAAATCAATAAATTATGTAAGAACCAAGATGAAATGAAAAGTGATATAGCTGCAATGAAAATCTGCCACTGAAAGCATCAACAGTAGATTAGGTGAAGTGGAGGACCGAATTAGTGAATTATAAGATAAGGAAGCAAAACACACCCAAACTGGACTGCAACTGAAGAAAAAAATTCATACAGGAGGAGAGCCTAAGAGAGCTTTGGGACAACATGAAATGAAACAACATGCGAATAATAGGGGTTCCAGAACAACAGAAAGAGGAACAAGGATTAGAAATCCTATTCGAAGAAATAATATAAGAAAACTTCCTTGAGGTGGGGAAGAAATAATCACACAAGCACAGAGAGTCCCAAACAAGGTGAACCCGAAAAGACCCTCACAAAGTCACATCATAATTATCATGGCAAATGTTCAGGACAAAGAGAGATTCTTAAAGGCTCCAAGAGAGAGATGGAAAGTTACATACAAGGGATCTCCCATTAGATTATCAAATGATTTCTCAACAGAAACTCATCAGGCCAGAAGAGAATGGATGGAAATTTACAAAGTGATGCAAAGCAATGGACTGAATCCAGTAATACTCTATCCAGCAAGGCTATCATTCAAAATTGACGGGGAAATAAGAAGTTTCAGAGAAAAAAAATTAAAAAAAAAGGCAAAGGGAGTTTATCACCACCAAGCTAGCAATGCAAGAAATGCTAAAGGGACTCGTGTAAGAAGAAGAAATAAAAAGCTCAGAAAGAAAACAGCCACAAAACAAAGAGATGTCTACAAACAAGCACCTTTCAATAATAACTTTAAAGGTAAACAGACTAAATGCTCGAACCAAAAGACATTGAGTGGCTGAATTGATAAAAAAAAAAAAAAAAAAAAAAAAAAAAAAAAAAAAAAAAAAAAAAAAAAAAAAAAAAAAAAACATAACCCATACATCTGCTCTCTGCAAGAGACCCACCTCAGAAAAAGGGACTCACACAGACTGAAAGAAAATGGAAGGAAAGATATTTTCAGGCAAATGGAAAGGAAAAGAAAGCTGGGGTAGCAATACTTATATCGGACAAAATAGACCTCAAAGTGAAGGCCATAACAAGAGATAAGGAAGGTCACTTCATACTACTAAAGGGATCAATACAACTAGAAGATATAACCCTGGTAAACATATATGCACCCAATGTAGGAGCACACAAATAAATAAAAAAAAAACTCCTGGAAGATATCAAAGGTGAGGTCGACAATAATATAATCATAGTAGGGGACTTTAATACACCACTGACATCACTGGATAAATCCTCTAGACAAACAATCAGCAGAGAAATAGCAATCCTAAATGACTCACTAGATCAGATGGACTTAATTGACATGTTCAGAACACTTCACACCAAAGCCGTGGAATATACATTCTACTCAAGTGCTTTTGGGACAGATTCAAAAATAGACCAGATATTGGGTCACAAGCAAAGTCTCCCCAAATTCAAGAATATTGAAATCATAAAAAGCATCTTTTCAGACCACGATGGCATAATATTAGAAATAAACTACAATAAAAACAACCCAAAATACTCAAACACTGGAAGCTGAGTAGCATTTTATTAAATATTGATTTGGTTGACAATGAGGTAAACGAAGAAATTAAATACATTCTGGAAACTAATGATAATGAAAAAACAACAATCCAAAACCTATGGGACACAATGAAAGCAGTCCTGAGAGGGAAGTTTATAGCTCTACAGGCTCACCTCAAAAAAACAAGAAAAAATGGTAGTAAATCATCTAACTCTACAACTCAAAGAATTAGAAAGAGAGCAACAAGCAAACCCCAGAGTGAGCAGAAAGAAGGAGATAATAAAGATTAGAGCAGGAATAAATGACATAGAGACAAAAAAAAAAAAAAAAAACAATACAGAAAATCAATGAAACCAAGAATTGGTTCTTTGAAAGGGTAAACAAGATTGATGAACCTCTAGCCAGACTCACCAAGAAGCAAAGAGAGAGGACCCAATAAACAAAATCAGAACGATAGAGGCGAAGTAACAACACACCCCACAGAAATACAAATAATTGTTAAACAATACTGTGGACAGCTCTATTCCAACAAACTAGTTTACCTGGAAGAACTGGACAAATTCCTTAAAATACATCATTCCAGAAGTCAATCAGGAAGAATCTAAAAATCTCAATAGGCAAATAACTATGGAAGAAATTGAAGCAGTCATCAAAAAGCTTCCAGCAAACAAAAGCCCAGGACCAGAGGGCTTCAAAGGGTAGTTTTAGCAAACAATCAAGGAAAAACTAAAACCTATCTTCCTCAGACTACTACAAAAAATTGAAGAGGAAGGAACACTTCCAAGCTCATTCTATGAAGCCAGCATCACCCTAATACCAAAACCAAGTACAGACAACAAAATGAAAGAGAATTACAGGCCAATATTCCTCATGAACATAAATGACAAAATCCTCAACAAAGCCTTAGGAAATCGGATACAGCAGTTCATCAGAAAAGATCCTACACCATGACCAAGTAGGATTTATTCCAGGGATGCAAGGATGGTACAATGTCCGCAAATCAATAAACGTGATATATCACATAAACAAATTGAAAGAAAAAAAAAACACATGGTGATATCAATTGATGTAAAAAAAGCATTTGCAAAATCCAACACCCATTCATGATAAAAACTCTCAGCCAGGTGGGAGTAGAAGGATAATACCTCCACATAAAAAAAGCAATTTATGACAGGCCCACAGCCAACATCATACTCAATGGACAAAAACTAACACTATTTCCCCTAAGAACAGGAACAAGACAGGGATTCCCACTGTCACCACTCCTGTTCAACATAGTACTGGAAGTATTAGCCATTGCAATTAGACAACAAGAAGAAATCAAAGGCATCAAATTTGGAAAAGAGGAAGTAAAACTGTCCTTATTTGCAGAAGACATGATATTAGACACACAAAACCCTAGAGACTCCATCAAAAAAACTACTAGACTTAATACATGTATTTGGAAATGTAGCAGGATACAATATTAACCCCAAGAAACCTGAGGCATTTCTATATATCAATAGTGAACTTTTAGAAAGAGTGATTATAAAAAATATCCTATTTACCGTCGCACCAAAAAAATTAAGCTACCTAGGAATAAACTTAAGTAAAGAGGTAAAAGACTTCTATTCAGAAAACTACAGGACGTTGTAAAAAGAGCTAGAGGAAGACATAAACAGATGTTAGAACATACCGTGTTCATGGATTGGTAGAATCAACATCATTAAAATGTCCATACTACCCAAAGCAATCTATAAATTCAACATAATTCCCATTAAAATACCAATGGCATAATTCACTGATCTAGAACGAACTCTCCAAAATTCATCTGCAATAAAAAAAGACTCCAAATAGCTGCAGCAATCCTGAGAAAGAACAAAGTAGGTGGGATCTCAATACCAGATATCAAGCTGTATTACAAAACCACTGTTCTCAAAACTGCCTGTTTCTGGCACAAGAACAGATATATAGATCAATGGAATAGAATAGAGAGCCCAGCAATCGACCCGAACAAATATGCTCAATTAATATTTGACAAAGGAGGCAAGAACATACAATGGAGCCAAGATAGTCTCTTCAATAAATGGTGTTGGGAATATTGGACAGATATATGCAAGAAAATGAAACTAGACCACCAACTTACACCATACACAAAAATAAACTCAAAATGGATAAAGGACTTAAATATATGACAGGAAACCAGAAAAATTCTAGAGGAATCCAAAGGCAACAAAATCTCAGACATATGTTGAAGCAATTTCTTCAATGATACATCTCCTATGGCACTTGAAACTAAAGAGAAAATGAACAAATGGGACTACATCAAAATAGAAAGCTTCTGCACAGCAAAAGAAACCATTAACAAAACAATGAGAAAACCCACTGCATGGGAAAACATATTTGCCAATGTCATATCTGATAAGGGCCTAATCTCCAAAATTTATAGATAACTCATAAAACTTAACAAAAGGAAGATAAACAATCCAATCAAAAAATGGGCAAAGTACCTAAATAGACACCTTTCACAAGAGGATATTCAGAAAGCCAAGAGACATATGAAAACATGCTGAAAGTCACTAATCATCCGAGAGATACAAATCAAAACAACAATGAGGTACCATCTCACACCTGTCAGATGGCTATCATCAAAAAATCCACAAACGACAAGTGCTGGGGAGGATGTGGAGAAAAAGGAACACTCGTGCACTGCTTGTGGGAATGGAGACTGGTGCAGCCACTATGTATGACAGTATGGAGTTTCCTCAAAAAACTAAAAATGAAACTCCCATTTGAGCCTGTGATCCCTCTTCAAGGAATATATCCCAAGAATGCAGAAACACCAATCAGAAAGGATATATGCACCCATATAATCATAGGCGACAATTCACCATAGCTAAGATCTGGAAACAACCTAAGTGCCCATCATTAGATGAATGGATTAGAAAACTGTGGTACATCTACACAATGGAATACTATGCTGCTGTAAGAAAGAAGGAACTCTTACCATTTGCAATGGCATGGATTGAACTGGCGAGCATTATGCTGCCGGGGTCCAACCCCAGCAGGTCCAGGGGTTCCCAAAGGCGTAGACGGAGTAGGCAAAGAAGGAAGGACATGGAGACAGTGTTCAGTTGATCAGTAGCCTAGCCAGGATCTCCAGCCAGGATCTCCAGCCAAGTTCTGGTCTGGATCTCCAGAGTGGTTCTGCTGTTTATTGTCTTGTTACATCCATATTTATACCAGTTGATTTTAATCCTGTCAATTTCTATTACAAAGGTTAGGGCATTTCTTATCTCCATTCCAGGGAGTAAAGATTATGTAGCTTAAGCATGATTGTTTGTAGTTAAAGTGATTAACTACCCCCCTGGAACATAGTTAAGGAGTTTCATCCCCTCCCTAACTTCACAGAAAAATCCCTACCTGGGGAAACAACCTTTCTCAGAGAGGTGACCTTGGTTAAAACACACAGCGCTAAGGGGAGCAAACATATTAAGAACAGTATGCTGTATATACCAGGTCCTTTGAAACATATGCTGTGCAGATGTTACTATCCTGCGGCGACTTTGTCAAGCAGCAAGGATGAACCGACTTCCGGCATTATGCTAAGTGAAATAAGCCAGTCAATGAAGGAAAAATACCACATGATCTCACTCATTCATGGATAAGAGAGACCATTATAAACTTTTAAACAATAATAGAGAGGCAGAGCTGCCTCAAACAGATTGGCAAACTGCAGCGGGAAGACCAGGGAGGGTTGGTGGGCAGAAGGGAGGGGGGTAAGAGATCATCCGAAGGACTTGTATGCATGCATATAAGCATAACCAATGGACATAAGACACCGGGGGGAAGGGGAGGCCAGGGGATTTTCAAGGATGGGGGGGAAAAAGGACACATAGGTAATACCCTTTGTAATACTTTATGCAATAAAATAAATAAATAAATAAATAAATAAATAAATAAATAAATAAAAAATGAAAACAGTGATTTTTAATTATGTATTATTCAACGTTTTCTTTAAATACTATTAAAATAGAGTATAGTATTCTGATCAAAGAATTATTTTATCAATGAACTGTAGGCATTATATGATAACATTCGTTAAATATCACTTTTTTGAGATGCATCATGTTTTGACTGTATATTTAAATTTTATCTATGACGTTACACGTTTTAAAAGCTTTTATTGAGATGAAACTAATTTGAAGAGTAGTTGAGACTGTTTTCTTGTATCTTTAAAATAACTTCTTTCACTTAGTATATCTGGATTCCCTGCATTCAAATTCAGATATGTGTCTGTGTGTGTTTATGTGTGTGTTTTGTTTTGTTTTTTTGCCAAGTATATATAATGCTGCTTCAGTTTTTTCTCGGTTATCCAAACTGATTTTCAATAACTCTGAGCACTGTACTGAAGACATGTAAAGATAGAATTTTATCATTTTGGGCTAACCAGCATGGTTATGACCCTGATCCTGTTTAGGAAAGATTTATACACAATAACCAGACTTGACCATTTAACAAATGTTGACCCTACTCAAGTAGAATGATGTTATTTATAACACAGAGGATGGCAGACATACAATTAATCTTCACAGCAGTGGCTCCATGGGTGGGTTTCCTTCCACTTAAAAGGGCTCCATCTTCAAGAAGTTGGGATACTCCACCTGCCCATTCTGTTCCAAGGCAAAGCACTACTGAGTTGGGAAGTCAAGGTAAATGGTACAGTCTCTCATGGATTAGAGTAATGAGCTGTTTTAAATGGAATGCTGCCCTTTAATTTCAGGAAGCCATGTGGAAAGTGAGTAGTGGATGGGCATCTGTACTGAACACTATCTTATTTTTTCATTGTTAGGAAATCATTCTTCAGCTTCTAATTAGTGAGGTAAGAAGTAGATAACACCAGAGTGAGGAAAGCATTCCTTTTAATCCATATTGATACAGTGTCCCTCTTTTTTATATTTATTTTTTTAATATTGTAAGAAAAATGATTTTAGTATCATAATGGTACATTCAATAAATATTAATATTTCCAGAAAAAACTATTTTAAATGTAATAATTTTACATTCAATAAGCATTAATATTCCAAGAAAAACAATTTTAAATATAATAATACTGGGGACCCAGTGTACAAATTCATGCATGTGTGGTGTCCGGCCTGCACAGCCCAATCGCTGGGTTGTCCAGGGGGAGGGGAAGCAGGTGTTTGGCTGGCTGGCCCCACCCCGATTGAGTGGTGAATCAGATGGGGGAAGATGAAGGTCAGTGGAAGGGGCTGTGGGAAGCTTACTGGCCGGCGGGTCCTCGATCATTGAAGGGGGGTGGGGTGTTGGACAGAACAGTGTGGGACTGGCTAAAGGGTGCAGATGGGGACAAATAGCTACACCGTCCGACCCCATGGTTGATCTCCTGGTCAAACTCCTGTTTGAAGGGACAATTTGCATATTAGCCTTTTATAATATAGTGTTACATGCAATAAAAATTGATATGTTAAGAAAAAAATTAAATATAATATTATCAAAACAGTACAAACCTATTTTATCACAAAAGTTGCAGGAATTATTAAAAATCTGAAAATAATAGGATTCCTTCTATTGTATTCTAACACATATTTTTTTTTACTCTGGCTCTATTTCATTCATCTGTTTCTTTTTTATTTTATGAAATATTTTTTTATTGATTTCAGTGAGAAAGGGAGAGGGAGAGAGAGATAGCAACATCAATGATGCGTGAGAATCATTGATCCTCTGCCACCTGCACGCCTCACTCTGGGGACCAACCCCACAACCCAGGCATGTGTCTTTGGCCGGAAAAAAAAAACAAAACAAAACAAAAAAAAAAACCTGGGACCCTTCAGTCTGGAGACCAATAATCTATCCACAGTGCCTAATACCTAGGGCTATTTTTACTTTATTGATTAAGGTATTACATATGTGTCCTTATCCCCCATTTGTACCCCCTACCTCCTACTCATGTCCTCACCCCCACTGGTGTCTGTGTGCATTAGTCAGGCCTATATGCATTCCTACAAGTCCTTTGGTTGATCTTTACCCCTTAGCCCCAATTTCCCCTACCTTCCCTGCAGCAACATTTTGCAGCAAAGATTCAGGATTTGGAAAAGTGGATGAACTCAAATGAATACACTAGACAACAATTACAAATTTAGAGTCATGGGGAGCCAGGTGAAGATATTTCTCTCTAGTAAAGAGGCACTCTGAAACCCAGGACCCATCAGCTTTTATTTACTTTAATACACATTTTCCCTTTAGCAAAACAAACAGGCATATCGATGGTAATGTTTGGTAAACAATAAAAGTATTATCATGGTAGGAGGTTGCTTTCAGCCATTCTGCGAACAGCAGGGTAACAAAATGCTGATTTTCAGCCATGCTGAATATCAAAGTCCATTCGCCTTCTGTGGGACTTCTCGCATTGATATGTTCACTACTGTTGGTCTTTGCTCCAACATGTCACCGTTTTTGCTTTCTTAATTAATTTAGAAAGGTGTATGCCATTAGCTGGGCTCAGATCCTTTTAGGACTTCATTCTGCATCTTCAGACTGGAAGCAAACATTGAAGAACAAGAAAGAAAGACACCAGTGGTTATTCTAAAATGGAAATATAGGGAGGTTCAACGACAAGGATTGAGTTATTTCATGTCCTTCTAAATATTATTGTCAGGTATTTAAGGAATTCATTCATAGTAGGCTTTGTTTGGGGCCATTAGTTTTTTATGGATCCCTTTCCCAGTCACTGTTAGCTTGTGACATGACAGCAATGATGTTTGAGTTCTGGATGGTGGACAAATGGTGAGAAATGACAATACAGGTCTGACCTTTTTTGGCTTTGTCATGGGCAGCCTGCACCAATGTACAGCTGATGAGTACCAGCATGGAAAGCCGTCTTCACCATCCGCCATCTCTGGATGTTTCTCCTCTGACTCCTCAGCATTTTTCTTGGGGCCACTGCTATCTGTGGTTGCAGTAGTCTGGTCAGTTCCTCTCTCAGATTCATGTTGCAGGAACCACACAGGCTTGGAGGAGTTTTATGTAAACATACAAGTATATCCTCAACCAAAGGTTAATAAAGGGACCCTTCTATAAACCAGACTTGGTATCTTTCCATTTAACCAGACCATTTTCCTTTAGCTTACTCTTTCACTAGTGTCTTTCCATGGATGTCTTGCCATCAGCATTACAAGGGAAAAAATTAAAGTAATTAAGGCTTTGTGTAGTCTACTTATAGGAGATTTCACTATTCCCCCAATTTCGTTTTTCAAGTTGGGATATAGAGGCCCTTGTAGCAGATATAACATGCAAGGGGGACATTTCTTGATAATCTGTTTTGTCTGCTGTACAATATTTTGGCAGACTAATGTAAAAGTTGATGAGATTCCCCTGACCTGTTTATTTAAAATAATTCATTGACAGGCATATTCATTTTCTATTGTTAAACAACCAGGACTTGTTCAAATAGTATAGATTGGCGTAGGTCACAGCCATTTAAATTGAGTAGTTGCAGATCTGTTTACCAGGCTGGCAGCATAGGCAGATCAGAGATAATATGAAGAGGCTTTTGGAAATCCTGCAAGTCAGCCTTGATCGTTTCTAATTCGATTCTTTGCACAGAACTATGACTGGTCTGAATGACTTGGTCTGAATTCATTGCATTATAAGCAGCTTTACCATGAGATGAACTATCCGTAAAAACAGTGACTGATCCAGGAATAGGTTTCTGCCTATTACAATTAAGTTCCCCTGAATATTCTTTTATTTTCATTTGCTAATTTAAATCAGTCTAAAATAAGGCTTATTTCCTAACTTCCTGTGTCATTGGGTGGGGACAGTAAATAACACTAATAGGATTTCTGCTATCAGTCTTTGAGTTTATTGACATAAGCGTTGTTTAAGGAGGCAAAATGCAAATTGTTTACTTTTCGTTTTCAGGCCTAATACATTTATTTTTAATTACAGTTTTCTAGATATTTGAAGGGAATCTCCTTCTGGTTTTTCTTCCAGAGTGATTTCTAGGCCACAATTAGAAAGTTTCTTTTAAAAGCCTTTTTCTTTCTTTTAAACAAAGCTACAAACTTGGTTCCTTTTCAGAAATACTTATAAGAGAGAGGTATGCTGGCCAATAGTGCAATGCATACAGATTAAGTAAAAGTAACTCTTTTTTTACGGTTTCTTATTAATGGCGAGATTTAATGTTTGAATAATAACTTTTTGCTTACCTTGTAAATAGTAGCAGGAGAGATTTTAAAATTTCTCCTTTTTATTAAGCTTAAAATTTACTTTTATACAGCATTCTTTTGGCTAGTGCTCATTTGCATAGGTACAGAAATTTTACTCAGGACTGTGTTAGAACCAATTGCTAATAAAATATCTGCTTTTCATATAACTGAGTTTATATGAGACCTTGATTATATTGTAAAAAGCTAATTTGTTAAGTGACTAAAGTATGCATCTTTATTGAGAAAGCAAAGTAAGTAAACTTATACATTTGACCTATGAAGTCCACATGTTGCACTACCCCCTGGCCTATCCAAAGATCAGGCTGTCAGGGCTCCCATCTTAAAATTCTGCTGCTGAATAGTCCGATGTTCCTTAAGAAGTATTCAGCAACTTTGTCCTGCCCTCCCTTAGAGGTTGATATTTTATAACATTTAAACTATGTGTATGTAAAGAGAACACGGTTATTAATTTTTATTTGATGAAGCTTCAAGTGATTTGAAGAATATAAGATCGGTGTAAATTGGTTTAAAAATATTTCTTTTCCTAAAATATTTCTTTTAAGAAGAGTAATCCCTTGAATTATTCCCGGGCACTTGAAAAGTTTCAAAGCTATCTCTTGGTTAAAGTCTTATAATTTAACATGGAAAGACAATCACAAATATGTGTAACCCAAACATTACGTTATACGTTTGTTGTAATTATTCTAAAATAGATCAATTAAATTTAAACTGGTTTTTATATTAAAAATTTGGTTCAGACCAGAGAATTATTCCTCTTTTTTAACCAATCCAATTAAATATTATATCCTAGGATGAAATTTTACCACACATAGTACACATAAGTATTACAATATATTTTGTACTACTAAATTTTTCCAGAGAAATCACAAGAATTATTTTTCTTGATAATGAATTTCTAAACTTTATGTGTTGTATCATTACAAACATATAATTTCTCCCAATTGAATTTGAACTTTTAACTCTTGGAAGCCTTAAATTTTAGGTGGCAAGTTAAATACTTAGCTTTCTTAGATTAGTAATACCTTCACATTTTTAAGGATATATTGCCAATAAAATTAACAAAGACTGATTTAATTAATAGATTCAAATCTGTCCTTATTTATTTTTTCATTCTAGGAAAACTCGAATTAATATTTCAGTATTTTGTTATTTCAAAAAATTTAGAGATTTAATAAGTTTTATTCCTTAATGTAACCAACTCCAAATTTTTAAGTTACCAAAACTTTAGAAATATATGTTTAGACATATGAGGTTGCCAAAGAAGTAGGGGGAGAAGGGAAGAAGGCCTGTAGGCATTTGAATTTTAAAATCACCTCATTTTTCCTTCAGAGATAAGATATAAGTTTGCTCTGCCAGGTTCTCTGATTTTACAGGGAAATGATCCACTGGCCCTTTCCTCCAACAGAGAGTGCAGTCAGCCTCTCCTAAGTGACTGCACCCTCACCATCAATATATTTATTTATAATTATTACTGAAAAGCTTTGCCACAAAGCCTTCATTTTAGTTATATCTATCTATTTAACTTTTAACAATTTTGAGATTCCAAAGCCAGTTATCACCATCTGAGGCGTTTTAATTTGGCAAATTTTACAGCAGAGAAAACTTACTGGCTTTCATTGGCTTTAATGTGAACCTTGGAATACGGTCCATTATTATTTAAGAACTGCCCCTTATTGTGGAAACACTAATCTTATTGCCTAAAAACAGCCTGTATATTTTCCTTGTGTCATGTTCACCATCTTATAAAGAAAAACAGTCTTGGGTTTGTACTATAGCATCTGTGAAGAGATGGGGGTCAGTCCAGTAGACCACCCAAAATTGTGTGGGGTGCAACTTTTCTTAAGCTAGTATTTTCCTCTTCACGGGTACAGAAATCCCAGAGATATCTCTTAAATTGTGAGGAATGTCTCATCTATCCAAATTTCAAATGACGGTCTGGGAAATAAAATGAGACTTTTAATAACACTCTCGAGAGTGGGCATACATTTTACAGGATCACCAAAAGACTAGTAATTAATGGGTTGGGAGGTGTTTTAGATATTAATAATGGCCTGTCCATCCACTGTTTCTTTTCTTATTAAATTAAATTGAAGGCATGCTTAATAGACTAACAATAAACAACCAAGACAGATTGATAATAATCAACCGACAAGCAGTCAAGTTTGATAAACATTAAAAGGGTTCTCAGGTTAGGAGATTACCTTCAGCCATTTTGCCAACAGCAGGGTAATATAATGCTGATTTTCAGCCCTGCTGAATATCAATGTTCATTAGCTCTCTATGGGAGAAATATATACATATACATAAACATATGCATATGCATATGCATATATGTATGTAGGTATATGTGTGTGTGTGTGTGTGTGTGTGTGTGTGTGTGTGTGTATACTAGAGGCCCAGTGTACAAAAATTTGTTCACTGGTGGGGGGGCGTCCCTCAGGCCCACTTGTGCCCTCTCACAATCTGGGACCCCTCAGGAGATAACGACCTGCAGGCTTAGGCCTGCTCCCGTGTGACAGAGGGCAGGCCCAATCTCTAGGTGCAACCCCTGGTCGGACTTAGAGCAGGGCCGATTGTGGAGTTGGGGCATCGCCCACTGTCATGCACACAGCAGGGCGGATCGGGAGGTTGCGATGCCACCCTCAGTCATGCTCAGGGTAAGGCGGATCAGGGGGTTGGGTTGCCGCCCCCTGTCACACTCAGGACAGGACCCATTGGGGGGGTTGGGGCACCTCTACCTGTCACACACAGAGCCACAGAACAATCAGGGGGTTTGCACACTGCCCACTGTCATTCTGCTCCAGGGGCCAGGAGGCCTTGTGGCTATGCTGATCAGAGTGCCGGGAGGCCTCGCAGCTCCGCTTGACACTGGGGCAGTTAGGCCTCACTGCTCCACTGATCCTGGTACTGGCAGGCTCCACTTTTCCCAGTGCCAGGAGGCCTCCAGGCTCCATTGAGCCGAGTTCGGGAGGCCTCGCAGCTCTGCTCATCCCGATGCTGGGAGGCATATTACCCTCTTACTATGTAGGATAGAGGCCTGGGGCACAGGTGGGGGCCGGCTAGATTGCTCTGAAGGGTGTCCTGGATCAGAGTGGGGTTCCCGCTTGGGTGCCTGGCCAGCCTGGATGAGGGGATGATCGCTCTTTGCAGCTGGTCACACCCCCTTCAGGGTTGGGGTCCCCACTATGGTGTCTGGCCAGTCTGGGTGAGGGGTTGAAGGCCGTTTTCAGGCTGGGGGTGACTGAAGCTCCCAAACTCTCCTTTTTTTCATTTTTTATTCTGGGATTTGTTTACCTTCTATGGCTGTCACTGGAACTGAGAGCCAACTTTAGCTCTGAGGGTTGGTTCCAGCGCTGAGGCCTCGGCTGCTGAAAGCAGGTATCTGGGTTTGTTTGTGTTCTGTTATCAAAACTCTGTTGCAACTCCAGCTCTACCGGCTGGCTGAAAGTATGGGGTTTGTTTAGTGTCTATAATTGCAACATAGTTGCTTAGAGTACAAGCACAAAGCCCAGCAGTGGCAGGCAGGGAACATTGGCTTTTTCCTTCACTGGAACAGAATAGCCTCCTGTTCGCTTCAGCTGCCTGTCTGCCAGCCACCATCTTGGTGGGCAGTTAATTTGAATATTGCCCTGATGAGCAAATGGGAAGTGTGTCAGACGTACGGTTAATTACCATGATTGTCTGTTATTGGAAAGAATATATATATATATATATATATATATATATATATATATATATATATTCTGTATATATATATATATATATATATATATATATATATATATATATTCTGTATATATATTAACTACTGTTGGTCTTTGTCTCCAGCACCTTACTCTGAGGTTTGACAGTTTGATCGATGCTTCTTTGTGTCTGGATGTCTTGATACTCATCAGTTAATGTTGTTCATTAAATTCCACAAATGAGTGAGACAATGTGATATTTATCTTTCTGTGAGTGGCTTATTTTGCTTAGCATAATGTTCTCCAAGTCCATCCGTGCTGTTGCAAATTATAAGAGTTCATTCTTTGTTACAGCAGTAGTTTTTTCCATTGTATAGGTGTTCCACAGTTTTTTAATCCGTGCATCTGCTAATGGGCATTAAAACTGTTTCCAAATCTTAGCTATTGTAAATTGGGCTGGTATGAACATACAGTTGCATATATCTGTCCTGATTAATGTTACTCATTTCTTAGGATACATATACCTAGAAGAGAGGGTACTTAATCAAATGGGAGCTCCATTTTCATTTTTTTGAGAAAAATCTATACTGTTTTCCACAATGGTTGCAGCAGTCGGCATTCCTACCAGCAGAGCACAAGGTTTGCTTTTTCTCTGCATCCTCTTCAGCACTTGTGGTTTTTTTTATTTTTTATTTTTTTCTGACAGCTATTCTGACAGGTGTGGATTGGTACTTCTCTCATTTTGATTTGCATCTCTTGGACTGTAAGTGCATTTGAGCATTTTTTCCTATGTCTCTTTGCCTTATGTAGGTCCCCTTTCAAAAAGTGTTCTTTTAAGTCCTTTGCCCATGTTTTGATTGGATTGTTTATCTTCCTATTGTTAATTTGTTTGAGTTCCCTGTAAACTTTGGAATTCAGCACTTATCCGAGATACCATTGGCAAATATGTTATCCTATGCAGTGGGCTTTCTTGTTGTTTTGTTCAGGATTTAGTTTGCCGTGCAGAAGATTTTTATTTTGATGTAGTCCATTTGATTATTTTCCCCTTTGTGTTCATTGCCATTGAAACTGTGTCAGTAAAGATATGCTAAGACATATGTCTTTTATTTTGCTGCCTATGCAATATGCTAAGTTTTTTTATATAGATTCCCAACTAACGTTCAAGTCCTTTATCCACTTTGAGTTTATTTTTGTGTATGGTGTAAGTTGGTGGTCTAGTTTCAATTTCTTGCACATTTCTGTCTGATTTTCATCATTTATTGAAGAGACTGTCTTGACTCCATTGTATGCTCTTGCCTCCTTTGTAAATTAATAATAGAGCATAATGACTTGGGTCCACTTCTGGGTTCTCTGTTCTGTTTCAATGGTGTATATGTCTTTTCCAGTGCCTGTAGCAGGCAGTTTTGAGAATTGTGGCTTTATAATATAGCTTAATATCTGGTATTGTGAGCCTTCCATATTTTTTTCTTGTTCTCTGGATTGCTGAGGCTATTTATACCCCATAGGAATTCTTGGAGAGTTTGTTCTTTGTCTGTGAAATATTCTGTTGGTATATTAATGGAGATTACATTGAATCTATAAATTGCTTTGGGTAGTATGGACATGTTAATGATGTTAGTTCTACCAACCCATTCAACACAGTATATTAGTCCATTGGTTGATATCTTTATCTCCGTTTCAATGTTCTGTCGTTTTCCAAGTGAAATCTTTTACTTCCTTCACTGAGTTTTTTCCTTAATTCTTTTACTGCAATGGTAAGTGGAATTCTTTTCTTAGTTTCTCTTTTTGTGAGTTCATTCTTGGTGTATAAAAAGACATATATTTCTGGGTGTTAATTTTGTATCCGGATACATGGCCAAATTCATTTATTATGTGCTTTTCCAGTTGGGATAACTTTTATTTCTTCATGAACACTATGGTAGCACTTCCTGTCCTATGTTGAACAGGAATGGTGAAAATTGGCATCACTGTATTGTTCCTGTTCTTTTAGGAGAAATGGTTTTAGTTATGGCCCATTGAGTATGAGGTTGGCTGTGGGTTTCTCATATATGGCCTTTATCATGTTGAGGTATGCTCCCTCTATTACCACGTTGCTGAGAGTTGTTATCACAATTGGGTGTTGGGTTTTTTCCAATTCTTTTTCTGTGTCTGTCGATATGATCACGCGATCTTTGTCTCTCAGTTTGTTTATGAGTTGTTTCATGTTGATTGATTTGCAAATATCATACCAGCCTTGCATCCCTAGAATATATCCAACTTGATCATGGCATTTGGTCCTTTTAATATAATGCTGGATGCGATTTGCTAATACTTGGTTGAGGATTTTAGTTATCTGTCATCATCAGCTATGTAGGCCTCTAATTATCTTTCTTTGTAGTGTATTTACCTTGTTTTGAAATTAGAATAGTGCTGGCCTCATACAAAGAGTTTGGAAGTATTCTTTCCTCTTTGATTTTCTGAAATAATTTGAGGAGTATAGATTGTAGTTTTCTGAATGTTTGGTAGAACTCCCCTGTGAAGCTGTCCGGACCTGAGCTTTTGTTGCTTGGAAGTGTTTTGATTACTGCTTCTATTTCCTTAGTTGTTATGAGCCTATTCAGGTTTCTTAATTCTTTCTGAATCACTTTTGGTAGATTGCATTTTTTACTGACTTCATCTATTTCATCCACATTGTCCAGCATTTTGGCATATAGCTGTTTATAGTATTTTCTTACAATCCTTTGAATTTCTGTGGTGCCAGTGCTTACTCCTCCACTCTTGTTTCTGATTTTACTTTTTGGAATCGTGTCTGTTTGTTTCTTAATGAGCTTGGCTAATGGTTTATCAATTTTGTTTATCTGTTCATGGAACCAGCTTTTGGTTTCATTGAATTTTTTGTCTCTGTTATTTTTTCTGCTGTAATCTTTATTTTTCCCTTCCTTCTACTTACTCTGGGCTCTTCTTGTTGGTCTCTTTCTAATTCTTCAGTTGTAGGGATAAATAGTTTATTGCTGATTTTTGTTATTTTCTGAGATATGTCTATAGTGCTATGAACTTCCCTCTCAGGACTGCTTTTGCTATTTCCCAGAGATTCTGTGTTGTTATTTGTTCATTTTCCTTTTTTTCCAAAAAGTCTTTGATATTTTCTTGATCTCATTGTAACAAATTCATTGTTTAATAACATGCTATTTAGCCTCTAAGTGCTTTAATGTTTTGGGGTGTTTTTACTCTAGTTGATTTCTCATTTCATTCCACTGTGATCCAAGAAGATGCTTGATATGATTTAAATCTTCTTGAACGTGTAGGGACTTGTTATGTGTCCTACCATGTGGTCTATCTTTGGGAATGACCCCTGTGCACTTGAGAAGAATGTATATTCTGCTCTGTTGGGGTGAAACGTTCTAAAATGTCAATTAAATCCATCTGATGCAGTGTGTCCATTAGAGTCTCTGTATCATTATTTTGTCACATGGAAGACCTATCCAGTGAAGTCAGAGGAGTGATAAAATTCTGCTACTATGACTGTCCTGTTTTCAGGGTCTCCATTAAAGTCTTCTAGAAGTTTCAATGTTTGTTTTTTGTTTGCTCGTTCAGACTGGTGTCAGTCATATATATATATGACACCAGTCTGAACCCTCTTAGCCAATAGTTAAGAAATAAAGGCAACCAAGATTCTTCCACCCTAAGCTGCCTTTTGGGATATTGATTTTCAGCTGCTTATTTAGAAGCCAAGAGTCAGAGAGAACCTTTGGGCAACCCCTACCTGCTCCTGCCCAAAAGATTCAGAAAGAGAGACCATCTTCAGAAGGTTGTTGCCTTTGCCTGATTGGATTTAATCATGGTAAACAGGAGGGCTTCAACAGATGTCTATTAGCTAGGTACCCCTCCTCCCCTGTGACAGCATCAATCAGGATTGTGGGAGGGATTCACAGACATTGTTGTTCCCAAGAGGCAGGGTTATAAATTCCAGTGGCTGCTGTGTCCAGTGCTAGAATTGGTGGCAGTTCAGCTCACCCAACACACCTCCTGTGCCCACAGCTGGACAGGGCAGAGGCTGGTTCCAGGTTGGCTGGGCCCAGGACCTGCAGAAGAGGGGGAAAACAGAGGGGGATGACTCAGGTGAACCTGGAGGGGAGGGAGAGGCGTCAGTGCAGGTACGCACATGAACTGTCCTTGGGAAAGGTCACGTGTGTCGTGAGGAGAGAGACGGGAGTAGAGCCCAACCATAAGGAGACCCCTCAGGGCTCTGCCCCCTGACACTCTGACACTTGAAAGGACACTCACCACTGACACTCTCATCCCCGCCCCAACCAGGTTCGCAGGTGAGGAGGGATCTCCATCCAAATTGTTTCTGAGCTCTGAGGATTCTAAGTATTTTGTTCCAAGCCTGAGGCTTAGCAACCACGGGAGCAACCAGTGGACACCCTGTCCAGGCAGGACTAGACCAGGGCTGGTAGGGCAGCCTACATCGCATTCCCAAGAAGTTGCTTTGAGGCTGGGCCAAGGCCCTGGAGCTGTGAGAGCCACCGCCTGTCAGTGAGCAGCTGGCCTTCAGCTGAGTGTTCCTCCCTACACACCCAACCTCTCCCCCAACAGTTACTCACATGGGGCGGGCTCTATCCTCTTCAAGTCCAGTCTCTGGGAAGCAGGAATCTGGGAGAAGGGATGCCACCCAGGGATGAAGATTCCTTCCTTTCCCACTGGGCTCCTGGATAGCTAAGGCAAAAGAATTTTCAAAAGGTGTGGTTCACACAAATGGGGCCACACACTGTGGCGAATGCACTCTGGCCACCCTGAATTCTCTCCAAGACCTTTCACATCAGCTATTCCTGCAGAGAACTGGGCATCCAGATGCCATTGCAGGTGCCTGTAAGGACATCAGGAGCCTGTTGTACAATGGGTGTCATGGAAGCACAAATCAGCCCCAAATTCCTTCTTGATTTGCCCTCCCTGCTTTGGAACCCTGTTTATTCTTCCTCATCTTAGTGTCTTCACCTGAAAACAACAACTGACAGCATTAAAGTTCAAAATGTCCTGGCAGGAGTCTGGCTACAACATCAAAAGGCTAAGTATCCCTTAGTCAGTAAGGGCTGTATGTTTTATCCACGTCAAGCATGCTTAGTTTGAGAATGCAGCTTCTTTCCACCTTAGGCTTACTGTAGGTGATTGTAGACAAAAGTATGTACCCCTTTCACCTCATCTCTATTTCGTCCCCTCACAGGACAGGCTAGACCCAGCCTCTCTCAGCTGTGCTGGAGTGTGTGTGCGCACACACACTCACACGCACGCACACACACACACAGACAGCAGCTCCTTCAAAACATCCAGCTTCCCTCTCTTCCATCACTGAGGGGTTTTTTTTTGTTTATTTTTTTTGTTTTGTTTTTTAAATATATTTTATTTGATTTTTTACAGAGAGGAAGGGAGAGAGATAGAGAGTTAGAAACATCGATGAGAGAGAAACATCGATCAGCTGCCTCCTGCACATCTCCTACTTGGGATATGCCCGCAACCCAGGTATATGCCCTTGAGCGGAATCAAACCTGGGACCTTTCAGTCCGCAGGCCGATGCTCTATTCACTGAGCCAAACCGGTTTCGGCTACTGAAGGGTTTTTAAGTCACAATGGTGATCATTATAATGCAGTTTTGGTTGTCTGACACTTTTAATGTTTCTAAAATGAAAATAGCTCTACATCACTAGTCCAGGAGAGGCAATTGTGATAGGGAGCCTTTTAAAAAATACTGGAAGATATTTTACAATAACCAGCATTATCATTTTTTGGACATGTGGACTGCTTTATGAGGTTCATAAATATTAAATGCTGATTTCCAAGGAGAGTGGGGCCCGGGAACTTTAAGTCCCTCTGCCTTATGCAGGCTTACTGTCACCTAGGAACATGGTGAACATTGTGAGGCAATGGGTGAAGCAATGGAATAAATGAATGTTACAGTCACATTTAATTTTACAAGAATAGGGTTGCATTATGTAATCATTCCGGTGGCCTGCATTTTGCTTTTCATATAACAGACCTCGTCTTTTTAGTGCTTCAACCTCTGCAATGCTGACAAGCAACCGGATCATCATGAACATAAGGGTGGACAAACTTCAAACAGATTCCCTTTGAATTTCGCCTTCCAGGATGCATCCATTGCCCTCTGTGTCACTCTATCACCCTCCCGTGTGCCCAGTGTCTCTTGCATTCTCAAATTGGCCAAGCACTTTACTCTCTCAGAAATTGTGCAGTCTGTCCTCAAGCCCTGAACAGGATCCTTCCAAGCCCCTGATGGCCCCTCCTTGTACAACCCTCAGGCAGGAGTCTCCTGCCTCTGTAACTTTCCATACCAGCACCTTCGTTTTCATGGCAGAATTAGTTACAAACAGCCATTTGTAGACAATGGTCTTGTTGTTGTTGTTTTTTTTTTTTTTTTTTTTTTTTTTTTTTGTGTGTGTGTGTGTGTGTTTTCTATTTTCATCCTAAACTCTGTGAGGAGAGACTGTGTGTAGCTCTGAGCATGGCATTAGCAGCCACCCCAGAAAAAATAGTTGCCCAATGGATCTAGGAGAGAGGTGGTAGGGCTAGGCTGTATCTCTACTTCCCAGGTGAAATAGTGGAGTTGTTTCTGTTTCTTCTTTTTATCTATTCTGCTCTAGGTGACAACCCCAGATCCACTGGGGCTGAGTGCAGGAGTCTCATTTGTCCTCATTCCTCCATCTATGTAGCTGGAAACCTTAAACTCTGCTAGTTCATAGGCATGGGAAACCTCTGGAGGAATGGCAGGGTAGGTACACACAAGAAGCCAACCTCACCACCCTGCTGTTACGCTCTGCCCCCATGACCTCCCCATAGCCTATGGTGAAGAGATGCACGGTCACCTGCATGACAGGGACACGGTGTCCTCTGTCCATGCTCGCTCTGAGAAAAGGTCTCACAGTTTGCAGAGTCTGAATATTCCCCAAGTCTGAGTGATTAAGAGCAAGGCAGCACAATGTGTCTGAGGCTGCCTGTCACTACTAGAGCCAAGTTAAGCAGAGACAGGGTTGAACCACACAATGAGTGTTTATCCAAGGATGCGGTCAGTATGGGGAGAGCAGTCGCTCACCCTGGAAATTCGGCTCTCATCCTCTTATGGGAGAAGATAGCTACCTGTACCTGCCAACTGCAAGTGTAACATGGAAAGGGGACGGGAGGGCCTGCTGTCTGGCCCTTCAGGAACTCAAAGTCTGACCACAATATGGCTAATCTTCTAGGACTTTAGGAATAGCTCAGTCCCTTCCTGGGATGAGATTGGAATGGTCAACCTTCCTGACAAAGAACCCAGGAGGGGGTCAGGGTGCAGGCACAGCTGCCAAATCAAAGCCTGTCCTGTGCCTGGTCTCTTTGCAAAATGCAATTCCTCTCTGAGTAATGGGCCATGGAGGCAGCCTATGTTTTCAATAGAGCCTGTTTCATCCTCCAGTGTCCCAGGACCTCGTATTTATAGTTTGTAAGTAATGATTAAACAACTGCGGCTCTATTCTTATTACAAGCCCTTCCCCATTATGAGAAGCTGATTTCCAAGGACGCCCAGGAGATGCCTCAGGCCAGCTTGGATGACAGGGCTGGGCCTCAGCTTTGCTCTTCCCCTCTCCCTCTCTCCTCACAAGCCTGGCTTTTGTCTCCTAAAGAGACTATGGAAAAGCAGGCAGCAAAACCTCTCAGAGTGAGCATGCCAGGCCCCCTGTGCCCCCTGGAGGAGCCACCTGAGAAGAGAGCCCTTGGTTAAGGTTCAGCTAAGGGGCAGCTCTGCCAGGGCCTGAGCACCAGGCTGTGGCTGGTGCCTCCCCACCTCTCCTCAGCTTTGTTGGCCTGCTCCTCCTCAGGAGCCTCCTGCCCACTCATTCTGTTTTCAGGCCCAGGTGTGACTTTGCCAAAGGGATTTGTTGGTGAGAGGAGAACCCCTTCATGAGGAGGGAGCACGGCATGGAGGCTGCCATCACCTGAAGGCTCAGGGGAGGTGAGCAGAGCAAAAGCTGGATTCGGGGCTTGTCAAAGAGCTCTGGTGACCCAAACCCCAGGGAAAGGCTGAGGAGAGCACCTGTGGAGAGAGACAATGTAATTGCATCTGGCCAGCCCTCCTCAGCCCTGGGGATTTCTAAAATGTCCCCATCCAGACAGTAGGGACACTGGACTAGCTCAGGGCAGGGAGCTTTTTTCTAGACAGAGGGCTGAGGTGAGGTGGGAGTGGGGCGCCAAGCCTGGCCCAGGGAACAAGGTAGGTAAGTGGCAGCCACAACCACAGAGGGTAAGGGGTCCCCAGAAACACAGACCAGGCATGGCGAGTGGGAGGTTAGATTGGGGTTGTGTCCTTCTGTTTCTCCCTCCACATCCGAGACCGCCCCCATCCTCATGCCTGGAAGCACAGGGTCCCCCTAACAGCCATCCACCCTATGCCACCCCTTGCAGCCTGGTGGGTGTGGCACAGGTGCCCCTGTCTCCACCCTCTCTGGGCCTGTTAAAACACGCCCCCCCTCCTGCCTCCTGATCTTGGTTTCCTCCTGACCTCTTGATCTCAGGAGATTTCGCCCCCAAAGGAACCAGTGCGCAGTTCCTGGAAGCTTTCCAGGCGGCACCCCCCACCTCTTCTTTCCTGCCAGCCTCCTTGCTGTGCAGGAGTCCACTTGGTTGCAGCACGGCCTGTGGAAAAGGTAAGTGCACACTCTAGGATTTGCTGTTTCCAGGGGTGAACTTGCTGTCTCTGGAGGTGAACTTGCTCTAGTCACTTGTAACCCACAGCCCCTCCCCCGCAGGATTTTTCTATCTGAAAATGAGTTCCCACCTGGTTGGAGTGAAGGCCTGAGGTCCAAACCTGGCTCGATGGGGTGAGGCCAGCCGCCTGTTGCACCAGAGTGGGAGCTCGCTGAGGGGATTTACATGCAACAATTCATAGAACTTTGGCATCGGCCTTTATTGTGTGACCTCAGCTGGCAGAGTTTTCACTTGACAAAGGGGGTCCCCACAGCACTCGGCGCCAACTCCCCCGGGATCTGGCTCCTCAAGTCTGTGGGGTCTCAGGCCAGTCCAGCCGTTCTCAGGGCGTGGGGGACAGAGAGGGGGCAGAAAAGTGGCTGCTGGACTGTGGGCAGTGTCCAGGAGGGAGAGGTCACTCATCATTGTCCTCTGGTTCAGCTGGTGAGAATGCACTGGTCAGGCTGGGAGATAAGAGGTGATTCCCACTGAGAGCAGCAGAGCCCTCTCCTGGTGTGAGTGTGCCTGTGCCTGAGTGTGCGTGAGTGTGAGTGTGTGAATTCTCACCTGATGATATGTTCCTGGGTTCCTTTTCTTTCTCTCTTATTACTGACTAAGGTATTACATTTGTGTTCTTATCCCCCACTGCCACCACACCCCCACCCCGACCCCGCAAGCATGCCCTCACGCTCACCCCCTGGTGTCTGCGTCCATTGGGTAGGCTTATAGGCATGCATAGAAGCCCTATGGTTGATCTCTCCCCCTTAACCCCACCCTACTCTACCTTCCCTCTGAGGGTGATGGTCTGATCCATGCATCTCTTTCTCTGGATCTGTTTTTGTTCATTGGTTTATGTTGTTCATTATAATCCCATGATGAGTGAGGTCATGTGATATTTATCTTTCTCAGACTGACTAACTCGCTTTGCTTAGCATAATGCTGTCCAGCTCCATCCATGCTGTTGCAAATGGTCAGTGCCCCTTCCTCTTTTGTGGCAGCATACTATGCCCGTGTGTAGATGTACCACACCTTTTTAACTCACTCATCTGCTGAGCAGCACTTAGGCTCTTTCCAAATCTTAGCTATTGTAAATTGTGCTGCAGTGAACAGAGAGGTGCATGTATCCTTTCTGATTGGTTATTCTAGGTTCCTGGGATATATTCCTAGAAGTGGGATCACTGGGACAAATGGGGGTTCTGTGTTTAGTTTTTTGAGAAACTCTATACTGTTCTCCATAGTGGCTGTACCAGTCTGCATTCCAACCAGCAGTGAAGGAGGGTTCCTTTTTCTCCCCATCCTCACCAGCACTCGCCCTTTGTTGATTTGTTGATGATAGCCATTCTGACATCTGTCAGGTGGTACCTCATTGTCCTTTTGGTTTGCATCTCTCAGATGATTAGTGACTCTGTGCATGTGTCTCTTGGCCTTCCTTTAGTCCTTTCTGGAAAAGTATCTTTTTAGGTCCGTTGCCCATTTTTGTGATTGGGTTGTTTATCTTACTTTTGTTAAGTTGTATGAGTTCCCGATAAATGTTGGAGATGAAACCCTTATCAGAGAGAACATTGGCAAATATGTTCTCCCATGCAGTGGGCTTTGTTGTTGTCTTGTTGATGGTTTCTTTTGCTATGAAGAAGCCTTTTATTTTGATGTCGTCCCATTTCTTTATTTTAACTTTATTTTGCATTGTCCCAGGAGCTGGGTCGGTGAATATATTGCTTCAGCATATGTCTGAGACTCTGCTGCCCGTGGCTTCCTCTAATATTTTTAGTTTCCCATCTTATTTTTAAGTCCTTTGTCCGTTTTGAGTTTATTTTTTGTGTATGGTGCAAGTTGGTGGCCTAGTTTCATTTTCTGAATATATCTGACCAAATTTCCCAGCACCATTTATTGAAGAGACTGTTTTGTCTCCATTGTATGTTTTTGCCTCCTTTGTCAATATTAATTGAGCTTAGTGGTTTGGATTGATTTCTGGGTTCTCTATTCTATTCCATTGGCCTATATGTTTATTTTTGTGCCAGTGTTAGGCAGTTTGGAGAACAGAGGCTTTGTAAAACAGCTTGATATCTGGTACTGAGATACCTCCTACTTTGTTCTTCTTTCTCAGGATCGCTGCAGCTATTTGGGGTTTGTTTGTTTCTTAAATATATTTTATTGATTTTTTATAGAGAGTAAAGGAGGGGGATAGAGAGTTAGAAACATTGATGAGACAGAAACATGGATCAGCTGCCTCCTGCACACCCTCTACTGGGGATGTGCCCCCAACCAAGGTACATGCCCTTGATCAGAATTGAACCTGGCACCTTTTAGTCTGGAGGCCGATGCTCTATCCACTGAGCCAAACCTGTTCAGGCTCAGGGTCATTTTTTTTAGTACAGATGGATTTTTGGAGAGTTCATTCAACGTCTGTGAAATATGCTTTTGGTATTTTAAGGTGCAGTGTATTGAATCGATAGTTTGTTCTGGGTAGTATAGCCATTTTCATGATGTTGATTCTACCAAGCCATTAACATGGCATGTTCTTTCATCTGTTTTGTCATCCTCTATTTCTTTTTCAAAGTCTTACAGTTTTCTGAGTAGAGGTCTTTTACCTTCTTAGCTAAGTTTATTCCTAGGTATCTTAATTTTTTTTGGTGGATGATAAATGGGATTTTTTTTTCAAACTCTCTTTGTGTAAGTTCACTATTGTTGTATAAAATGCCATACATTTCTTGGCATTAATATTTTACTCTGCTACATTGCCGAATTCATTTATTAAGTTTACTAATTTTTTGAAGGAGTCTTTGGGGTTTTCTATGTACAGTATCATGTCATCTGCAAATCATGACAATTTACTTGTTATTTTCCAATTCGGGAGCCATTTATTTCTTTTTCTTGTGTGATCACTGTGGCTAGCAGTTCCAGTACCATTTTGTAGAGAAGTGGTGTAAGCGAGCATCCCTGTCTTGTTCCTGTTCTTGAGGGAAATGGCTTTAGTTTTTGCCCATTGAGTATGATGTTGGCTGTAGGCTTTTCATATGAGGCTTTTATATGGGTAGTGATGATCCTTCTATTCCCACTTTGCTGAGTGTTTTTATCAGAAAAGGCTGTTGCACTTGGTCAAATGCCTTTTCTGCACCAAATGATGTGATTGTGTGGCTTTTGTCTCTCAATTTTTTTTTTATGTGATGTTTCATGTTTATTGATTTGAGGATATTGTACCAGCCTTTCATCCCTGGGATAAATCCCACTTGGTCATGGTGTATGATCTTTCTAATGTAATGCTGGATCCAGTTTGCTAGAATTTAGTTGAGGATTGCAGCATCACTGTTCAACTGGAATATCGGCTTGTAAGTCTTTTTCTTTGTGGTGTCTTTTTCGGATTAGGGTAATGATGGCTTCATAAAAAGAGCATGGAAGCATACCTTCCTCCTGAAATTTTCGAAACAGTGTGAGAAGAATTGGTTTTACTTCTTCTTTGAATGTTTGGTAAAACCCCCTTGTGAAGCCATCTGGTCCAGGGCTTTTGTTTTCTGAAAGCTTTTTGATTACTGTTTCAATTTTATGACTAGTTTTCGGCTTTTTCACTTTGTTTGCTTTTTTCTGATTTTGTATTGGAAGCTTGTATTTTTCTAGGAATGTGTCTATTTTGGCCAGATTGATGAGGGATGTTTAATGAACCAAAGACGCAAAGGTAAGACAGCCATATAGGATGATTGATGCCAGACAGAGGGCTACAGCTCACTTAGGCATGTAGCAAACTTTGCACTCTCACCATTGCTTTTATTGGGGTTTTGTACAAGGTCAGTGCATCAGCAGTTAATCAATTAAATCTTGTTTTGTTCTATATTATTACAATAGCTTATTGAGGACAACTTGCAGCTGTGCCCTCCCTTTCTGTTCTACAACCATGACTATTTAATCCTAGCCTTTCTCATGGATGCAAATGTTCCTGGAACTCAAGATTGTGTGCAGTGTTGACCCAGCGTGACTCGCTTGCAAGTCATGCTGTGTTCCTGATAAACATTCACTCCTTCTTGGCAGGACTTCAGGTCCTCGTTTACATATATCCAGCTACAAATCCCCCTTTTTTCTTGCTTCATTTGATGGAGCATCAGAGATAACACAGCTGTTTTTCTCTTAATTATTTTCTAGGTTTTCCAGAGTCCTTGGGAGACTAAATATAAGATGATACAGAGATAAAGTATTAATAATTGTATTCCAGCAGAAGCTCCTAAAGTAGCTTGTAAATGGGGTATAGGATTTAATTGTTGCAATTCCTTAACCATATTTTTAACACATTTTGCCCAGTTAATTTATGCAATTTCTTTTGAAATATTTTTTGTATATGTGATTGTAAATGTAGAATTTCTTTTGTTATATTTTTATGATTGAACAAATGTTTTTTAACCTTTTCCCATGGAAACAGACTTCCATTCTAAGGTACAGGAGTAATGCAAATTGATGAATAATTCTAGTTATATTTCATATGCATTTGTCTTTGCAGACTTACAATTTGATCTTCTATCATTAATAAAAATGGTAATTGAACACAGGCTTGTACAAAGGCTGTTCTGTTAGCATGAATTGTAAGGTGTAATTCCCAGAGTTATTTTTATAGATTTGCTTATTTTATGCAAATATATGCTTTCAAAGAGTGTAAGGCAGACCCCAGTTTTCATAAGTCAGATTCAACAGGATGTCCTTCTTGATGAGGTTTTGGGGGAGAAAATGCTCCATCATGCCATACAATGCTCACATTCACTTGCGTGGATATGGACTTATTTTCTCCTCTACGCCTTCTTAGATCAACTCCATTGGCTTTGGAACAAGCAGAACCTGAAGGGCTCCAATCAATGACACTTCCATAGGAAGTATTAGATAAAACCCAAACTGTCTCTCCTCAACAGGATTCCCAATGGACCCAATCGGACAAGTGCGTAAACGTAGGAACATAACATGGGGGAAGTAATGGAGGTGTACTGTTGTTATCCCAACTAACATTTTTAACCCATGGGCACTCAGAAGAATCAAATGCGTTTTTTGTTTCAGTAGTAGTTTTTTCAAAATGTTCAGCATGGCTTGTACCTGTACTGTTAAACCATGGTTTCCTTGACCTAAGCATATTGGCACTCACTGCGTTCCAGTGGTATGATTTTTTATGACTCTACCTTCCTCTTCTGGTTTTAATGGACCTTGATCATCATAAGGTCCAGGTAACCAATTTGAGTCATTAACATAAATTAGAACCTTTAAATCCAACCAAGAAGCACCTCTATTCAGTGGGGGATTAGGAATGTAAGCCCAGTATGTATGCTTCCCAGCATTTACCTGAGTGGTTATTAGTGCAAGCATAGCAAGGAACAAAGTCAATGGCATCACTTCTTTACCATGATGCCAAACCAGTTGTTCTCCCTCTTGGGTAAGCTTCTTCACCTGACCCCACGTTGGTACAGATGAATCTTGTGTTGACCTTAGAGCTTTGTGGGTAGGAGGCCCCATCAACGTCATCTCTGAGAAATCCTTGGTCAGGTCACTTAAGTAGAACTTCCTTTTGGTTCCCATGTCTCCGGTGAAGATGCCTCTCAGGAGTCCAGAACTTTTCTTTACCTGTGGAAATATAAGCATAACCTCGCTCCCATTGTAGGACCCATGCAGGATCCCACGACTGAGAGGACTCATTATGATAAAACACAGGTTGATTGAATTCTTGTGAAACATCCTTTACACAATGTCGCTGAGCAGCAGTACTGTCAGTCTCATCTTGATTTAAAAAAATTAAAGTAAATAGAGCTGTTGATAGTCCTCATTTAGGGGATTCTCCCCCTTTTTGTTTTTTGAGCATTTCCTTTAAGGTGTGATTTTGTCTTTCAATAATAGCTGGTCCTGTATTGTTACAAGGGATGCCAGTGATGTGAATGATATGATGAAATTGAAAAAATGTTTGATATTTTGTAGATAGATATGCAGAACCATTATCAGTCTTAATATTTTGAGGTATTTCCATTACTGCAAAAGCTTTTAGTAAGTGAGTAATTACTGCATATTGAGAATCAGTGACAATATTTACAGCTTGAGGAAAATGTTGTAGTAATAAAACAATGGCAAATAGTTCTGTGCATTGTACAAAAGTGAATTACCTTTGTTAGCTGTTGAAAATGAAAACCAGCTATTCCTACCTTGTTAGCATTGGTATAAACAGTAGGGCCTTGAATTGGTTCATTAGCTATAATATGATGAGGCCATATTCACTGAGTTTTCTTAAGAAATTGTAACCTTTTATTTATAGGATAATGATTATGTATTTTCTCTAAAAAATGAGCACAAGCAGTTTGCTAATTATCACATATTTGAAACAATTTTTGAATTTTTTTGACAGTAAAAGGTACTATAATTTCTTCTGGATCTAAACCACATAATGTTCTTAATCTTAATCTTCCCTTGTAAGTAATTTGGCAAATTGTTTGAATATAAGTCTGTATTTTTTTCTGTGATTTATGAGGCAAGAAAATCTATTCAATAACATTACTATCTTGAACAAGTAAACCTGGAGGAGAATGCTCAGTGTGGAAAACTAATAATTTAAAATTGTCTATGGGGATAAATCTATTTAATTGTGTTTGTTGTATATGCTTTCCTATCCAAGTTAATTCTTTTTCTGCATCAGGGTTAAAACATGTGGGATATTTAATTCAGATGGCCCCTTTAGCATTTGAAATAAATTAGTCAATTGATATGTAGGTATATCAAGACTGGGTCTCAACCAATTAATGTCTCCTAATAACTTTTGAAAATCGTTTAGAGTCTCTAAACTGTATCTTCTAATTTGAACCTTCTGTGGTTTAATGGAGACATCTGTTAATTTTTGCCCAAGATATTTCCATGGCTCCTGCCATTACTTCTTTTCTGGGGCTACTTCTAATCTATAGTCTTAGAAATTTTCAAGGAGGTATTGGTAAATCTCCTGTAATTGTGATTGAATTTCAGAAGCTATTAAAATATCATCTATATAATGATAAAGTAGAGTATTAGGAAATCTTTTTTTGACTATTTCTAAAGGTTGATGCACATATGCCTGACATATAGTGGGACTGTTGAACATTTCTTGTGGTAAGACTTTCTATCGATACCGTTGAGTGGGTTGAGACTGATTTAAAGCCAGGACAGAAATGCAAATTTCTCATAGTGTTGAGGTTGTAAAGAAATAGTGAAGAAATAATCTTCATGACTCTTCCTGATAGAGAGACTTTTTAATTGCTGTTGTTAATCTTGACAGAAAGTCAGTGTAAGGCTCCCCTGATTGTTGAGTAATTTTAGTAAAAGCGGGAGATGCCTTTCCAGGTGTATCCACTCTCTGCCAAGCTCTTAAACAACATAATTTTATCTGAGTGATATGCAAATCTGAAAAAGGTGCCTGTGCTTGCAATCGCCCATCCTGTCCAGACCCAGTTAATTCCTGAAATGTTGGTCCTGGAGGCTGTTTTGCTGCATTTTCTCTAGCCATAACGTCAGCTTCCTCTCTCCACCATGTTTTAAATTATTAAAACAGGGTTTAAATATTAAAATATTTAAATATATTCCTGGATTCAGTACAGTTTAGGTCAAAGCTTCCCAATCTAGGGGAATTAGCAAAAATCCCAAGGCATAACTAGTAAGTAATCCCATCACAAACGAGGAATGCATGCCATAAGAATTAATTGCCTCTTTTAAACTTTTGAGCAGTTTAAACTCATGAGGACTGAGGACGATGAGCCACATTAGCATAACCATTTGGATATTGGGGATATTATTGCAGATGCTGTGGCATTTGCTGCCGCTGTATTAGAAATGCAAGGAAATCATCATCTCTTCTAAGTGTGGGAGGAACAATATCATCTCCAGGTTCTGAATCAAATAATATTTTGTTTATTTCAGTAGGCCAGGGCAGCTGGAATTGCCTATGTGCCCCTGTGGAATAATGTGGTGGGTCTGGAGGAAGAGCCGAAGGAGTTACTCCAGCCTTCTCTGACAGTGGCTGTTGAACTGGAAAAGCATTTTTGATTAATTCCTGTAACTTTTTAGTGGGTTTAACATGAGGCGGTGGGATACCACATATTAAAGCCTTCATATGAATCAGCAAATCTTTTAAGAACTCTTGTTTGTCATTCCTTGTTTTGCTTTTCTTTTTTAATCTCTTCCATTCGCTACCACTAGAATCAGTGCTACTAGTTTCACTTTCTTTTTTTTAATTTTATTTTTTTTAATATTTTATTGATTTTCTTCAGAGAGGAAGGGAGAGAGATAGAGAGTTAGAAACATTGATGGAAGAGAAACATCGATCAGCCGCCTCCTGCACATCCCCCATTGGGGTTGTGCCCGCAACCCAGGTACATGCCCTTGACCGGAATCGAACCTGGGACCTTTCAGTCCGCAGGCCGACGCTCTATCCACTGAGCCAAACCGGTTTCGGCTAGTTTCACTTTCTGACAAATCCTGGATGCCCTCTTTATCAGTCTCTTCTATATCTTCATATCCCTTCAACTTCTGTTCAAAATCTTTCCTTTTTTAACAGGAGTAGTCTTATAATCTGATTTTGACTGCAAAGATTTAAGAGCCATAGTAATCAAAGTACACAAGGACCAAACTTCCTGTCCTATAGGATCTCCATTCGATGAGTGTGACGTAGCGCATGAACCTTTAGATTTAACTGATTTCTGCCTGTTGGCTCAAACCAAAAACAATGCCTTTTTATTTCTCTAGCTAATTTCCTAAAAGTGTCTTGAGACACACTAACCTCAGTACTTTAAAGCACTGAACGCAGCAGAGTCATATATTGACTCTCTGCCGTTGGGGAGTTCCCCAATGCGCTGCCTGGCTTGCCGAAAGTTTTGCATACACCATTGCAGACTTTTTGCCTTTCAGTCCTGTGCATTCCCAGTACTTACCTTAAGGTCCCTATTTGGGCGCCAAGTGTTGAGGGATGTTTGATGAACTGAAGACACAGAGCTAAGACAAGCACTCAGGATGATTGATGCCAGACAGAGGGCTACAGCTCACTCAGGCATGCAGCAAAACTTGCACTCTCACCATCGTTTTTATTGGGGTTTGGTACAAGGTCATGTGTCAGCAGTTAATCAGTTAAATCTTGTTTTGTTCCCTGACTGGTTTGGGTCAGTGGATAGAGCTTCAGCCTGCGGACCCAAGGGTCCCAGGTTCGATTCCGGTGAAGGGCATGTGCCTTGGTTGCGGGCACATCCCCAATAGGGAATGTACAGGAGGCAGCTAATAGATGTTTCTCTCTCATCGATCTAACTATCTCTCTCCATTCCTCTCTGTAAAAAATCAATAAAGAATAAAATAAAAAAAAATAAATCTTGTTTTGTTCTATATTATTACAATAGCATATTGAAGACAACTTGCAGCTGTGCCCTCCCTTTCTGTTCTACACCTACACCTATTTAATCAGAGCCTTTCTCGGGGACATAAATGTTCTTGGAACTCAAGATTGTGTGCAATGTTGACCCAGCACGACTCGCTTGCAATTCTCGCTGTGCTCCTGATAGAACATTCACTTCTTCTTGGAAGGACTTCAGATCCTTTACAAATGTCCAGCTACACAGGTTGTCCAGTTTGTTGGAGTAGAGTTGTTTGTTGTAATTTTTTATAATCCTTTTTATATCTGTGGGGTTATTTATCACTTCACCTCGTTCATTTATAATTTTGTTTATTTGGGTCATCTCTCTTTGTTTTTGGTAAGCCTGGCTAGCAGTTCATGATTTTTGTGTATCCTTTGAAAGAACCAGCTCGTGGTTTCATTGATCTTTTGTATTTTTTTGGTCTCTTTGTTGTTCATTTCTGCTCTGATCTTTATTATCTACTTCTTTCTGAGGACTTTGGGCATTTCTTGTTGCTCTCTTTCTAATTGATTAAGTTGCACAGTTAGATACTTCATTACCATTTTTTTCTTGTTTTTGGAGGTAGGGCTGTAGAGCTATGAACTTCCCTCTCAGGACTGCATTCATTGTGTCCCATAGATTTTGGATTGTGTGTTTTCATTGTCATTTGTTTCCAGGATGCTTTTCATTTCTTCTTTGATCTCTTTGGTAACCCAACCATTGTTTAATAGCATGCTATTTAGCCTCCAAGTGTTTGATTTTTTCATTGTTTTTATTGCAGTGGATTTCTAGTTTTATGCCATTGTGACCTGAGAAGATGCTTATTATGATTTCTATGCTCTTGAATTTGAAGAGATGTTGCCCGTGTCCTAATCTGTAGTCTGTGTTTGAAAATGTCCCATGTGCACTGGAGAAGAATGTATACTCAGTAGCTTTGGTGTTGGGGGCCAGATGTAAGCTGGCAAGGTCCTTGCACCTGAACGGGCTAGCAAGGCTGGGACCCTAACCCACACAGTTTTCCCAGACTTGTTTGGATGGCGATTTTCAGTAGAATGGGAGTAACATTTGTAGAATGAGAACAGCCTTTCATAGCTTGCCAAGAAGTCTATAACTATTTACTGAGATATGCTGTACTGAGAACTTGTCCTTCTGCTGTATCTCTCCCTTAGAGATTAAGAGGAACAAAGAATACATTCCTCTTGACAGACCTCCGATTCAGTGTGTTGTGTATAAATAGGATTGTATAGCTAATAAACTCGCTTCAGTTCATCAAGAGAACTGGGGTCCTCCTGACCCCGCTTTCCTGTCTTTCTTTCTTTTCTCAATTCCCACCTCCCTGCCTCAGCCCGGCTCAACCCTGTCAGGCTGGCCCTGACAGATCTGGCGCCCTAGCTAAGGGACTGAGGAACTGGGAAAAAGACGGTGAGGAACTCCGTTGGGATTGGAGAGACGACCTGAGGATCTCCTCCAGATAAAGAGTGCACTCGTTAAGGTAAGGGAGGAGCAATTTTTTGATAATCGTGAGTAAAGCATGGGGCAATTAGAATTTAGAGAAAATGCCCTTTATGGGCAAATATTAAAGTTTATACTCAATAGTAGAGGAACTAAGGTTAATGACAAGCAAGGAGAAAATTTTTTAAAATTCATTCAGGAGGTCTGCATTTCCTTATGGAATTTAATACGGGATTATTTGGATCCCAGGCATGACCATAATCAACCGTCTCTTAAGCCAGAAAAAAAGGAGAAGCAGCGTGATAGCACAAAACAGGTGTCTAAAAAAGACAGTATATTAAAAAGAAATAATGTAACTTTTAAAGACAATTTAACTCCTCAAGATGAGGAGGATTTTGAAGAAGCTGCTGCTCTTTGTCATGACGATAATACAGGTATTGTTCAGGCAAAAGAGGAGGAGGAATATTTTTCTGCTGGAACTGAAGAGGGCAGTGATATAGAGGATGTGTTTGAATCCTTTTTAGAAACATTAAAGCTTCTTGGCAAGAAAAAGAGAAGCCGTGGGGGCCGTTCCCGCCGCTCTCCGCTGCCTTGTGCAGCACCAGTTCCACTTTCCCCTCTCCAGATGGCCTTGCAGGAAGCACAAAAGTGTGGTGAGGAATTGGGTATTCACGCCTTCCCTGTTATGGAACGGGTGAATCCTCACACGGGACAGCGTGAGCGTGCTTATGACGCGCTTCCTTTTAAAACCTTAAAAGAGTTAGAAACAGCCTGTGCTCAGTATGGGCCCACTTCCCCTTATACTTTAACCATCTTGGAAACTATGGCCCTAGAAGCTCTCCCACCTAATGATTGGAGAGCTATTGCCAAGGCTTGTTTATCAGGAGGGGATTATCTCTTGTGGAAATCAGAATATGATGAAAAGGCTAAGGAACAAGCTTCTCGTAATCGAGCGGACCAGATTAATATTTCTTATGAAATGCTGGTAGGTGAAGGAGTCTATGCTGATACCCACAATCAAATTCAGTACCCCCAGGAAGCTTATGGACAGATTAAGGGAGCTGGAGTCAGAGTCTGGAAAAAGTTACTCACCTCTGGTCAGAAAACAGAGGAGCTCTCAAAAATTATTCAAGGGCCAGATGAAAAGTATCAGGATTTTGTCTCTCGGCTATTACAGGCTGTTGGCCGAGTAGTGGTGGATGGAGAGGCTGGCATGTTGATAGTTAAACAGTTGGCATATTAAAACGCCAACACTGCCTGCCATGCTGCACTGCAGGCCTATCAAAGACAGGGTACTCTCTCAGATTATATCCGCATTTGCGCAGATATTGGTCCCTCATATATACAAGGAGTTGCCATTGCGGCTGCATTAAAGGGAACCACCATTGAAGGAATTCTTCAGCAACAATTTAGCACAGGGAAACGTCAAACATACAAGTGTTACACTTGTGGAGGAATAGGACACATAGCAAAACAGTGTCCTTCTAATAAAGGGGTTAATAAAGGAAATGGCAGAGGTCCCAAACAACCTGGACTATGCCCTAAATATAAAAAAAGGAAAACATTGGGCAAATGAGTGTAATTCTAAGACAGATATTAAGGGAATTTCTTTGCCTCAACACCAGTTGGGAAACTACCAAAAGGGGCCAGGCCAGCCATGGCAAATAACAGGGGCATTGTCTATTTACCCTCCTGTCCCTGTGTCGTCTCAAGGCCAGCAGGCTACACAGCACCCAGTCTTCCCCAGAGAGCAAAATAGATACAAGAGCTATTCTGAG
Source organism: Myotis nattereri (assembly GCF_964212035.1). Taxonomy (NCBI): domain Eukaryota; kingdom Metazoa; phylum Chordata; class Mammalia; order Chiroptera; family Vespertilionidae; genus Myotis; species Myotis nattereri. The sequence continues at coordinate 19,155,816 of NC_138094.1, read as the reverse complement.
CAACCCCCCGAAGTGCCGGGCTGGACCTTGGATCCATAGGAATAAGACATTCTGTCTGCCCTGGGTGCTGCCCTTGCCTACTGAAATAAACAAAATATCATTAGATTTAAAACCTCCCACATAGAGAAGAAATGTTGATTTCCTTCCATTTTGATACAGCTATAGCAAATGCCACCAGATCTGAACTTTAAAAATACGTCAGGGATTTCTGTACACGTGTAAAGAGAAAACTGGCTTGGAACTGAGGCACGCATTGTCCGATTTTGGACATTTAGATAGAGTTTCAAGCTAAAATCTCTTTACAAATATACAAAATAAAACCCAAGACTGATTATTTCCTAAGAAAGATGGCAAAATTTAACCCAAAAGAAAAAAGATGCTGGCTAGATTCTAGCAGCAGGATTAGCATTTCCATAATAAAGAACAGTTTTTAAATACTAATAAAGAATATTAAAAAGTGAATTTCAAGGCCAAAAAGGAAAGTCAGTAAAATTGTCTCTTTTAGAAAAATTTGCTAAAGAATATGCCTTAAAATAATAAATTGAATTTAAATCTCAAGAGTTATTAAAATATATTAATTATAAAAATATATGTAGCCCAGGTAAAAGACGGCTACGCCCTCTATTTAAGGCTGGCTTCCCAAAGCAATTTCTAATAGAGGAAGGGCTAGCCTCCCTTCCCCCAACAGAGCAGGTAGGCCAAAAATTTCCTGCCAGTGACAACTTTTAAAGAGAGGCTTGCTTCCCAGTTTCCCATCCTTGGTAGAAAGAATGTAACTAATTTGCATTTTAATGGTTACCTCTTTTCAGTGAATGGCACCCCAAGGCTTAGGAGTTTACTAAATTAAATTAGATATTCTGAAATAACAAAATGCTAAAATATTAATCTAAATGTCCCTCACGAAAAATCTAGAGGACAGAATTAAATCTATTTGATTATGTCATGTATTTTTGAAGTTTATTCTTAAAAATGTTACTGATTAAGAAATACTAAATATTTAACTTGCCAGCTAAGAGTTTAAAGTTCTGGTTACATAAATTGGGAGAAATCATATAATTCAAATAAAATTTCAACATTTATCTAATTGAAAAAAGAGGATAAATTCTATAACCAAAATTTTTAAATACAAAGATCAGTTTTAATTTAATTGTTATCTCTTAATAATTATAAAAGGTATATAATCTTTAAATTATATATACACATATATATTTAATAGTTTTTTAAGTTAGATTTCAAAACTATAATCAAGGAATGACTTTAGGACATTTCATGGGCCCTGAAATGTTTTCAAAATTTTATTCTCTTTTCTTGAAGGATTTTTTAATAAGGCTAATTTAATATACTTGAAATCACATAGAAAGCTTTATCAGATAAATATTAATAAATATATATTTTAAGTTTTTGCCTCTAAGAAAGGGCAAAACAAGTTATCTTATTTTATATTTCTTAAAATACAGCAGTACAATTATAAGATATAATTTAATATAACAAAAGCTCATTAATAATTTTTAAGATTTTACAACAGCATATTAGCATTTATTCCAAACAAGCTTACAAACTAATTATCTGGCAGGAATTTAATAGAACATAAAAGGATTTTATCCCTTCCACTGTGTGGAAGGCCCCCTGGGAAGGCACTTAAGCATTCTATATTGACCTCTCTTGCCCTTTTTGACAAGGGGGTCACTTTCCAATTGTCCACAGCTGTTACCTAAGCTCTCTGTTCATACTGAGGTTGAAGCCTCATGGTGGCTGGTAACACGGATCTGTCTCTTGCCCAATGGCATAAGCTGGGCCCTCTCTAGAGAAGAAATCTGGGTTCCCCATGATCAATGCCAGGGCCCCGCCAGCAGGCGAGGGGATCCAAAGGCAATTACTGGGCATGGAGGCCACAGGGGCATACGCTACCAAGGAGACAAAACTAAACCTCACATCACCCTGCTTGGCCCCGGAGAATGGCTGGTTAGTCAACGACGGGTAAGACCCCTCTGGGAGGGGCGACCTAAGACAGGCACAGTCGCAGGGGGCCTCAGGGGAGAACTTGGGTGTCAACAGAGGTGGGGCAGAGATCCTCACCCCCCCCCCAACTATGCAGGGGCTTGAACACTCGCCCCTTCTGAGGGAGGTCTCCTGCCCCCATGGCTGCGGCTCTTCCCATACCCAACTCAGATCAGGACCCAGATAACAGAAAGAGACTTAGGCCAGCCGAAATCAATACCCAGATAACAGAGACTTGGCTAACAGAAACTACCCTATATCTAAATCCAGCTTAACACCAGGAATGCTCGGGACCTTCTCAAGGATGCAAAATAATCTTTCCATTAATATTTACAGTATAAACTAATATTGTTATTAAAGTAATAAATTTAACAGTAAAATAGTAGTCAAGTTTTCAGATTAATTAAATTTTACTAATTAATATAAGTAATTATTCAAAAAGTATTAACCAAAATTTTCATTTCATGGATAAATTGCTTAACATACTATAAACCTAAAGCAGTCATATTTTTATACAAAAAATTAAAATTAAAAGTTATCAAGATTACACTAAAAAATTTCCTAAAACCTCCTAATATTAAAAAATAAAAAGGGGGGATAGTGGAATAATAACCTGTTAAGTAAATGATAACCTGTTAAGTAAATGCCTTAATTGCTTTAATATTTTTACTTGAAAATTAATTTTTTCATTTATAATGCTAATAGCAAGACACCCATGGAAAACATAGGTGGTGTCAAAATAGCCAAAGGATAATCATTTGGACAAAAATTAAAAGAATCCCAAGTCTAAATTATAGATATGATTCTTTTATTAACCTTTGGTCAAGAATACATTTGTATATTTTCAGAAAACAACTCCAAGACCATGTGGATTCCTGCAACAGAGAAGAATTATCAGGACTGCTCCAGCCACAAAATAGCAGTGGCCCCGTGAGAAAACAAGAAGAGAAGCAGTCCAGAAATAAAGATGGTGAAGACGCCTTATGATGCTAGCAGTCAGCAGCTGTGCTTCGCTGCAGGTTGCCCAGGAGCAAACCAGAGAGGGTCGGACCTACATTGCCACCATTTGTCCACCATCCAGAACTGAAATATTACTGCTGACATATACACATAAAAAACTGTAGGACACTGAAACATGAACTTCGCCTAAAATACAAAGAAGGGGAATCTGTTAGGGGCCAGATGTAAGCTGGCAAGGTCCTTGCACCTGAACAGGCTAGCAATGCTGGGACCCTTACCCACACAGTTTTCCCAGACTTGTTTGGATGGCGATTATCAGTAGAATGGGAGTAACATTTGTAGAATGAGAACAGCCTTTCATAGCTTACCAAGAAGTCTATAACTATTTACTGAGATATGCTGTACTGAGAACTTGTCCTTCTGCTGTATCTCTCCCTTAGAGATTAAGAGGAACAAAGAATACATTCCTCTTGACAGACCTCTGATTCAGTGTGTTGTGTATAAATAGGATAGTATAGCTAATAAACTCGCTTCAGTTCATCAAGAGAACTGGGTTCCTCCCGACCCCGCTTTCCCGTCTTTCTTTCTTTTCTCAATTCCCACCTCCCTGCCTCAGCCCGGCTCAACCCTGTCAGGCTGGTCCTGACACTTTGGGATGAAATGTTCTGAAGATGTCAAGTCCATCTGAACTGGAGAGTCGTTTAGGATTGCAATTTCTTTGGAGGTTTTTTCTTTAGCGGGTTTATCCAGTGGTGTCAATGGGGTATTAAAGTCCCTGACTATGACTATATTGCTATCTGTCACTTAATACCTTCCAGAAGTATGTATTTTATGTATTTGGGTGCCCCTGTATTGGGTGCATATATGTTTACCAGAATTATATCTTCTTGTTGAATTGCCCTCTTTAGTATAATGCAGTGGCCTTCCTTATCTCTTGTTATGGCCTTCACTTTGAGTTCTATTTTGTCAGATATAAGTATTGCCATCCCAGCTTTTTTCTCATTTCCATTTACCTGAAACACTTTTATTTTCCATCTCTTCACTATCAGTCTGTGTGAATCCTTAGCTCCGAGGTGGGTCTCTTACAGACTGCAAATATATGGGTCATGTTTTCTTATCCATTCACCTACCTTATGTCTTTTGATTGGAGCATTTAATCCATTTACATTTAATGTTGTTATTGATATGTACTTGTTTGTCATTACTTTTATTCTTATATATTTTTTTCATTTTGCCTTTCTGTTTCTTCTTTTTACAGCAGTCCTTTTAGCATTTCTTGTATTGCTGGCTTGGTGTTAATAAACTCTCTTAGCCCTGTTTTGTCTGTGAATGTCCAGATTCCATCTTCAATTTTGAATGGTAGACTTGCTGGGTATGGATTCAGTCCCTTGTTTCACATCACTTTGTATATTTTATTCCATCCCCTTCTGGCCTGGTGTGTTTCTGTTGAGAAATCAGTTGATATTCTAATGGGAGGTCCCTTGTAGGTAACTTTCTCTGCCTCTCTCTGACAGCCTTTATGATTCTTACTTTGGCATTGATGTTTAATTATGATGGGGCTTGGTGTTGGTCTTTTTGGATTCATCTTGTTTGGGACTCTGTGTGGTTCTTGCACTTGCATAGTTATTTTCGGGCCAATATAAGGGAAGTTTTCTGTCGTTATCTCTTCCAACATGTTTTCTATTCCTTGCTTCACTTCGTCTCCTTCTAATATGGCTCTTATGCAGATGTTGGTTTGTTGGGTGTTGTCCCAAATCTCCCATAGGCACTCCTCTTGCATTTTAAACTTTCTTCATCTGACACGTTATTTGCCTCCATTTCATTTAACTCCTTTTCTGTAGCTGTCACTTTATTCATTCCTTTGGGGATTGCTTTTTTGTCTCCCTATGTTTTGTTGTAATATTTGTATTGTATTGTATAATATTTGTAATATTTATATTGTATCTGTGTGCTAGATTCAACTTCTTTGCTACGCAGGTTCTTTTGGTGGTGTGTCTACTTATGTGATCTCTC